>NW_017670601.1:302294-396631 GCF_001879085.1 Nicotiana attenuata
TGTGAAGACACAAACAAGTAGGTACGTAAAAAAAGGAAGTAGGGTTTTATTTATATTTGAGACTATGTGTTAAATATGAGAATAATTGATTAATTTAAGTTTTTTTTGTAAGGATATTTCTTTGAAAGTATTAATTTTCCGTTTCTGAAGTTTGCAGCTTCTTTTCAACAACAGAAAAATTATTTTTGTTGTTGCTCAAAAGCACTTTTTGTTTTTATCAAATACTTCAAATCTTCACAAATGTATTATTTTAGAGACAAACGTGCCTTGGCTTCTTAAAAGTTTGGCCAAACATGCTATTAGTTGCAGATACATTGTTTGTTTCAAAATCAAATGCTTAATCCCCTTGGATAATGGAAATCTTACACAAATATTAATGAATAATGTTTTTATTTTACAAGTTTTCAAAAGCATAAAGTATATCCGCTATAATATATATTAAATAGAATAACGAAATGACAAATTAAAATTACAAATCTAAATTATAAATGCTCTCACGGTTGGAAAATAATACCTCTTTCACCTTTTGAATGTGGACAATAATTGATTTTACAATTAAAGGTTAAGGGGAACAATAAATTACAGTTGATGTTTTAGCCAAAAAGAAAGCAGTTACAGGCCAGTGTAGGCTTGCTCCGTAGAGGTTATGTTTGAGCCTTATATTGACATATTTTTTCAATTCATTTAGTGTTAAAACAAATTTATCGGGAGAAAAAAGGATTATATATTTTTGGGCTCATGTAAGGCTCTATCACTCAGTACAGGGATAAGAAGAAGGATCTGCACATGATGTTTATTGACTTGGAGAAAGCATATGACAAGGTTCCTAGGGAGGTGCTCTGGAGATGTCTTGAGGCGAAGGGCGTGCCGGTAGCCTACATAAGAGCGATCAAGGACATGTATGATGGAGCTAAGACTAAGGTTAGGACTGTGGGAGGCGACTCGGAGCATTTCCCGGTTGTTATGGGATTACACCAAGGCTCTGCGCTTAGCCCGTTCTTATTTGCCTTGGTGATGGATGCTTTGACACACCATATTCAAGGGGAGGTGTCATGGTGTATGTTATTTGCTGATGACATAGTTCTAATTGACGAGACGAGGGCCGGTGTTAACGAGAGATTGGAGGTTTGGAGGTTTGGAGACAGACTCTCGAGTCTAAGGGTTTCAAATTGAGCAGGTCTAAGATAGAGTACCTGGAGTGCAAGTTTAGCGCTGAGTCGAGGGAAGTAGGCGAGGACGTGAGGCTTGGGTCACAGGTCATCCCCAAGAGAGATAGCTTCAAGTACCTTGGGTCGATGATTCAGCGGGACGGAGAGATCGACGAGGACGTCACTCACCGCATAGGGGCGGGCATGGAGGCTTGCATTTGGAGTCTTGTGTGACAAGAAAGTGCCACCGATACTCAAAGGTAAGTTTTATAGAGCTGTGGTTAGACCGGCCATGTTGTATGGGGCAGAGTGTTGGCCGGTTAAGAACTCCCATATCCAGAGGATGAAAGTAGTAGAGATGCGGATGCTGAGGTGGATGTGGGGGCACACTAGGATAGACAAGATTAGGAATGAAGATATTCGGAAGAAGGTGGGCCTCGCCCCTGTGGATGACAAGATGCGGGAAGCGAGGCTCAGATGGTTCGGGCACGTGCAGAGGAGAAGCCTTGATGCACCGGTGAGGAGGTGTGAGCGGTTGGCCGTGGTGGGTACAAGAAGAGGTAGAGGGAGACCTAAGAAGTCTTGGGGAGAGGTGATCAGGCAGGAGATGGTACGACTGCACATTTCCGAGGACATGGCCCTTGATAGGAAGGCCTGGAGGTCAAGCATTAGGGTTGTAGGATAGGGGTAGTAGAGCATTCCTTACTTCATGCCGGTGGTGAGGCGGGGTTGGATTAGGGTTGATCTTAGATGGCTTGCAGTTTATGTTGAACCCACACTATTCTTGTTGTTTATCTTAGCCCCGGGTCTTAGACTTTAGTTACTGTTATTGCATGTCATTCATCTTTTGGTTTTTATGCTTCTGTTACCAATACGGTTTCTACTGGAGTTACTAACGAATTCTCTTTTCTTGTTTTTTATCTCCGTCTTTCTGAGCCGAGGGTCTATCAGAAATAGCCTCCCTGCCCTGTCGGGGCAAGGGTAAGGTCTGCGTATACATTACCCTCCCCAGACCCCATTATGTGGGATTTTACTGGGTAGTTGTTGTATTTCTTGTTAATTACTCATGTACTATGTTGGGATTTCCCTCCATATATAAAGGGGATTCTTGCCTTTTTGGAAGAGACATAGAGAACACAAACACACAACATTGTATACAAGAACATTCTCTGCTCTCTAACTTAAATACATTCTCCCTTGATTCGATTACTTACATTTATTGCTTATTCTTTATTTATTGTTCATTATTGGTCATAAAGAGCCTCCACCAAAGCTCTCAAAGTTGTTATTCCTTCATCGACTATCTGTAACTTAACATCGAGTTCGACCTCGAGGCCCCGTATAACCAGGCTCGAGGCCCCTATTCTCAGCCACTTGGTTTGCTAGAATATACTATCTTCAAGCTCTTATCTTATTTTCTAGTCTCTTACTTAGAATCTATTGCTTAACAACTAGCATAAAAATAAATCACGTATTTTTGGAACCACAAAATCAAATCTAATTGTTATTACCATTTTCAAGGTAAACAAATTTCATTGTTGGGCTCCTACGGACTTTGAAAAAATTTGATGTAGTTTAGGTGATTGTGGATCGGTTGACTAAGTCCACACATTTTATTTCAATTGTGTATGCCTATTCTTCAGAGTGGCTTGCTGAGATCTATATCCAAAAGATTGTTCGTCTTAACGGTATACCGTTGTCCATTATTTCGGATTGGGGCATGGAGTTCACATTGCAAGTTTGGAGAGAAGTGCAACAAGAGTTAGGCACACGGGTAGAGTTGAGTACATCATGCCACCCCCAGACAGGCAGATAGTCTGAGCGCACCATTCAGATCTTGGAGGATATACTACACGCTCGTGTTATGGATTTCAGGGGTTCTTGGGATCAGTTTCTAAAGCTTGCAGAGTTTGCCTATTACAATAGCTACTAATAGAGTATTAAAATGGCTCCTTATAAGCCTCAATATGGGAGGCTGTGTCCTTCCCCAGTTGGTTGGTTTGTACCGGGAAAGGCTAGGTTGTTGGGTATTGTTTTGGTTCGGGATGCCTTGGAGAAAGTCAAGTTGATTTAGGATCGTCTTCGTACAGCTCAGTCTATATAAAAGAGTTACGCTGATCGGAAGGTTCATGATCTTGCATATATTGTGTGAAAGAAGGTATTGGTTAGAGTTTCGCCGATGAAGGTTGTGATGAGGTTTGGGAAGAAAGGCAAGTTGAGCCCTTGGTATATTTGCCCTTTTGAGGTGCTTGAGAGGATCAGAGAAGTGCCCTAGAATCGTGCATTGCCACCTATATCGAGTGTTAACCCAGTTTTCATGTTTCTATGCTCCGGATGTATTATGGTGATCTGTCACATGTTTTGGATTTCAGCACGATTCAGTTAGATGGAGATTTGACTTATTATTCTGAGCCGATGGCCATGTAAAATTGGCAGGTTTGGTACGTGAGATCAAAGAATATAGCCTCAGTAAAGGATCAGTGGAGAGGCCAACCAGTCGAGGAGGCTACTTGGGAAACCGAGCAGGAGATGCGGGGCAAATATCCACACCTCTTTGAGACTCCAGGAATGATTCTAGACTTGTTCCAGGATGAACGTTGTTTGGAGAGGGGAAATGTGACGACCTGGCTGGTTGTTTTGAGTATTGTCCGTTCCCCTATTTACTGATCATTTTTTGCTTTACTATTGTTTTATGACTTACCGAGTTAGTCAATTTGGGTCCGGAAGGATTTCCGAATAAATTGAGAGACTTAGCCTCATAATTGAAAGCCTAAGTTGGAAAAGTTGACCGGATGTTCTGCCTAGTCATTCCACATCTGCAGACATATAGCCCCTTATGCGTCACTGCTTCTGCGGTCCATAATCTGCATTTGCGGAAAATTCTTTATACGACCAACCGCTTCTGCAGTCAAAACCCCGCTTTTATGGGCGCACTTTTGTGCACATGAAGCCGCTTCTACAGATTAGCTCATCATGCCCTCCTCCGCTTCTGCAACCCTCCAAGCGTTGGTGTGAGTCCGCACCTGCGAAAGTCCTTCCCCATCTACGCTCCGTACCTCACCCGTCCAAACTCCGCTTCTGCGCATCTCTAGCTCGCACCTGCGATGAAAATTCTGCAGGTGTGATTACACCAGCAGATGACCAACTTTAGCAATCTCTCCACCAAACATACTATCAAGTCCCAAAACATCATACGAACTTATTCGAGCCCTCAAATTACCTCAAAAAACATCAAATACATGAATCGCACATAGATTCAAGCCTAATGAACAAACAAAAATCCAACTTCTTCAAACAATGCTGAAACCTATCAAATCATGTCCGAATAACCTCAAATTTTGCACACAAGTAACAAATGACAACACAGACCTACTCCAGCTTCCGGAATTCCAATGACCCCGATATCAAAAAGTCCACTCCCGATCAAACTTTCCAAATTTCCAACTTTTGCCATTTCAAGCCTAATGCAACTACGAGCCTCCAAATCAAAATCCGCACACGCACCTAACTCCAAAATCACACAACGGAGCTAACGGAACCATCAAAATTCTATTCCGGAGTCGTTTACAATTAAGTCAACATTCTGTCATTTTTTCCAACTTAAGCTTTCAATTATGAGGCTAAGCATCTCAATTCATTCCGAAATCCTTCCGGACCCTAACCGACTAACCCGGTAAGTCATAAAATAACAATAAATCAAAAAAAAATCACTGATGGGGAACGGGGATACAACTCTCTGAACGATCGGCCGGGTCAGTCACGACCCAAAGCGCAGGGCCGCGACGGACACCTGGTGCCTTACTCAACCGAGTACCAACGTAACATATCTTTCTTATCATACCATCATGGGTAAATGGGCCAGAAGGGACGTCATGAGCGAACCAGAATAAAACATAAGGGAATACTAGATATAGGATGGCCCAACATGATATAGAAACTTATACATGTGACATACAAGTCTATAAATCTGACATGATCATTTCTATACTCAAAAGGTAGGCCGACAAGGCCATACAAGTATCCGTATACATGACATCGATCTACAAGATTATAAGAGTACATAAACTTCATAAAAGTTAGGACAGGGCCCCGCCGTACCAATCAATGCATGTCCCAATCATACTGACAAAATAGGCAACTCCGCAGCAAGTGGAGTGCACCAATACCTTCCGCTGAGCAGATAGCCTACTAGGAGGACTGCCAACCTATCTATCGGGACCTGTATGTATGAAACGCAGCATCCCTGGGCAAAAGGGACGTCAGTAAAAACAAAATATCGAGTATGTATGGAATGAAAATTAGTATATAAAAGACATGAAAGAAACATGGAGTAAAGGACTCAACTTGTAAGTTTGAACAACTCCGTGAATCATGAAACATTTATAATGTCATGCATATGCATGTAAATAGCATACCATGCATAGGTATATGTGTAATAATATCATCAAGCCTCTGAGGGCATCCCATCAAATCATCTCAGCTACTTTGGGTGAAATCATCGACGTATACCAGCTGATCAGGTGGTGGTGCGTATATAAGCTGTAACCTTTTTTCATACCTCATATACATATAATATACGCGTATATAACTCCATCTGGTCATGGTTCAATGTACATGTATAAATGAATACAATGTAGAATGATGTAAGTTAATAAGATCTCTCGAAATGTCATAAGATCAAAATGCCTTCGGATAAACTTTATCAACTTATGTATTTTCTAAGACCCATGAACATACGATATAATAATAGGACACATGGGGAATAAAGAACATAGGCACCCCTAGTAATTCTATGAATAGAGACATTTATGAAAGCTGTTAGTTTGCTCGTTTCGTTTGTATTGTATGAATCATGCCAAAAGAAAGAAGGGGTAGCCTTAACATACCTTTGTCGTTTACTTAACCATATGACGTCGGTTCAGCCTATTGGTACTTCAATCTACAACAAACAGTAAGGGACCATTGTTATGCTTACAAAATCTATAACTCAACACAAATAAGCGACAACTCATCTATGAAATCATGGACAACACCTCCCCTTACTCTTTACATTTTCCTCCAATACAACAATAGGACCAACATGTCCAGAATGTCAACAAACATATATATATATATATATATATATATATATATATATATAAAACCTGATATTCGTTACAATACATCACAAAAATTGTCCACACCATCTCACCCAACAACCAAGTTCTAACTTGCAGTTTACAAGCCTTTTCTTCTTCCAATGACATCAACCACAATAGGAATAGTATTCTTAGTTATTTCTACTGATTTCCAGCCACAAAACATCAAGAATTCAACTCCAAAATAGTCCAACAACTACAACACTTCAACATGAAGGTCAACCTACTTCACAAGTTTCCTTTATCAAATCAACCAGATATACATAGATGATTTTAAAAACATATAAGAGAAGTTAAACCTTACCTTGGCAGCAAGAATACTTATCCAACCCAACTTTACTTCAAGCCCGAACAAGCTCTTTACCCCAAACAACAAAGTGGAGAGATAACTGGGTGATTTTGATCTTCCAAGAGGGAAATCCCCTTACCAACTAGTGGATTTGGTCTTGAACCCTAGGATAACTTTGAGAGAGATCTCGGGCTGATATTTTGGAGCTCCTTAATGTTGCAATAGAGAGAGAGGGATTATGAATTGTGTTTCTCAGTGAAATTGAGATATATCTATGTTTATATGGCCTCAGTAATGGGCTTGGGATGATGGGTCTGGGGCTGCCCCAAGACTTTTTCGTTCCTTTTTAATTTGATCCACAATATCTAAGTAGGTGATTCACCTAATTATCACCTACTTAATCAAGTGGGTGATTCATGTTGGTTCTTTTTTCCATTTTCATAAATGTGTCTCATCCTTATTAAATAATTTACACATGTGTCAAGTAGCTCAAGCAAGTAGGACGGAAAGTAAGTTGGTGAAGCAGGAACGTCGGTTAGGCAAGCAACTCGTTTTATTTGTCAAAAATCTCCTCTTGTCGTGTTTAAGTGCATTCGTTCTCAACCTAGTCATTTGTATGTTGAATGGAAATACGGATGTAAGATCATTAGATCACTTTATATACTTTCAAAGAAAATCTCATTTCCGAGCTTACATCAATTGACTTATGGCGTACTTTCACGTACGAGAACATGGGGTGTCACATTATCCCCCCCCCCTTTGGAACATTCGTCCTCGAATGTTGACTAATGCACTTATCATTCTCATAACCTATAGCTCTTGCGAAAACTTTAGTACTTTCTTTGTCATCTAGGCAACTGTTCTATGAATAAATCCAAAGGCCAGGGCATCCCCCCCCCCCCTTTAGGCTTCTTTCTCACACCACGACTTGTGGTCGGAATTCGTCCAATCTCGTAACTATTGCTACCTTCTATCATGCAGTCTGTACGACTTTGTCCTTTTATGTGTGCCTATGAGACTCTTCTCTCATTTTCCCCCAGCTTTTAGCCAATCTCTAGACTCACTTTGTGAACATGTACAGAATTATGACAAGCTGTCCCTCTAGGCGTCTATGGCTTTATTACATCTAAGTAGGTCATACTATACCTTAACGCTTACTTCTATTTATTGTTACAGAGGTTTGCGACCAAACTCCAGGTTACTCTTGTTGCTTATCCTATATGTATAAATCTAAGTCCTTTAATGCTTCCTCATTACTGTTCATGTTAAGAATGACGGCTTAATATCATCTCATACTTTGTAACTTTTATCCATCCATTGCTGATTCACCTCAATGCTGATCCATAATCTACCACTAATAACTTGAAACCTCTTATGCAATGCATTTTAACTAAGGCTCACGTTACATCAAGGATCATTTGAAGTGATTTTCCTTATCCACCTAGGGGCGATACTATACTTCAATAACCATATTTTATGGCATCCCTATGGGGTATTCTAATCCCATACAATTCATGAAATCGCTTCTCTATGAATCATTACGCAATCGAAGGCCTAAACGTTATTCTCTTATCTATCACAATTACACCGGCATTCCATCTCTTCTAAGTGCTCCTAGTCTCAGACTCCTCTGAGTTCATTCAGGCTATACTGAGCTTTCTATAACTTACAAAACTATCAGCTCTCTTGTTTTGATTAGCTTAATCCCGAGGCCTTACCTATTCTTGTCACCGTCTCACTGCACTTTTTTTAATCCTTACTCCTATCTACCTAAAACCTTGTCGCTCTAGCATACTGTATCTTACGACCTAAACATATCGATTTATACGACCCCCAACCTTTCTTCAACTTGCTAGCACCATAGATTTCCTTTAGTGCCTTCTCGGTTTTCTTTAAACATAAGCAATTACTTTTCCTGTCATTATGTAACTTTCTACATGGACACTTGGCTTATCATGGCGTTCATGAATACTGGAATTCTCTATAACCCATATGTCATCGAATCTCACTTACTTTCCGTTCATTAGTCACGATAGGTGCCAATTTCTTATGGAGTGCATTCAATGTTTTAATGAGTTTGTTCTCACATGACCATTTCTTCTTCAAGTGACTATGCCTAGGTTGAAGCCTTCATTCTTATTTCCTCAGCTACTCCTTCATTGTAGTACTTAGGGAGGACCCTCTGACTCTTGTAAAATTGCGAGCTTATTACATCGTCCTCGAATGTTGACTAATGCACTTATCATTCTCTCATTTTGATTGCATCGGATCCAAGTAACTGTGTCCTTTCATTTCGAACCTCTTGCCGATTGATCAGAAGGACTTGAACATGGTTTTTGGGTAAAAAGCATTTGGATTGAATTACAACTTTGGAAACTTTCAGGCGACCCATCGCCGAAACATTATAATATATGCCCCAGTTTCACTTTTGGGGGAAAATTGGATTTTTGTTTTGGTGTGACTGAACCCCAGAGAGAGGCTGCCTACGTATCCTTTCGGAATCAAGTCGAACGTAGTTCAAGGAACTTTGTTTTTGATTTTCTTTTGTTTTTCAATTTTGTTTTCTTTTCTTTTCTCCTTCTTTTCCTTTCCTTTTCCACTTCTCTTCTGTTTTTTTCATTTTTTCATTTTCATTGTCTTTTCTTCCTCCATTTCTTTTCTCTTTTTTTTGCATCTTTCTTTTCTTCTATTTTTCATTTTTTTTAATAACACTCTTAGGTTCCAAAGAGGGTAATCAAAGAAGAGTAACCGGCTCAAAGGGTTTGCAAGGGTTTGATAGTGTTTGGATAGCGAGAATAAAAGCCTTCTTCATCCCAACCGGAGAACATTAATATTATATAGTGGATCCAACATAGTACCTTTTGGCTGCATTTGCAATGACAGTTGTTTTAGTAACATTTCCTTCGATGTGTCCCAAATACAACGCACTCTTTTGGCAGTACTTATGTTGCAATGTATGGACCTTTCCAATCTGGAACCAATTTTCCTTCAGCTATTCCAACTCTTTGTTTTATTTCCTTAAACTTATCTTCTTTGCATTCTGAGTCTTGATTCATTATTATGAAGTCTGATAGCGTTTTGGGATCTGGGCATGAAGTTCGCAAGCATGTCATATTATTTAAATCTGCATTTAACAGAACTGAAAAGAGAATAAGAAAAACAAGATTAAGAAAAGAGACATTCCTGGACAATGAAATGTTAATTTCATTTGATTTTTGATTATTTTTATTTATTTTTTATTTTTTAAGAGAGAAGGGTTTACATCGGAAAGTAAGACAATAAAGTAAAACATCCGGATCACACCCTAAGATAATCCGAACGCAGAAAGGATAGCAAGACTGGCTACCGAGACTCCCGTGTGATGGGGAACTTTCATGCTTGGCGACCATTTTTTGCTTTTCTTCTATTTCGGCAATGGCTGCAATGACCTTCAATACCGGATCAAATTCCCCGTCTTCACAAATCGTTCCGACTATTGGCCCAGTGTTGTGGGCAGGAAACAGATTGCTCATCACATCAGGAGCTTCTTCATCCCGAAAAACGATTCTTTCAGCTTCAATCAAATCTTCAACTGCCCTTTTGAGCTTCCAACAGTCCTCTGTACTGTGTCCCACTACTCCAGAGTTGTATTCACATATAGCATCAGCTTGGTGTGAGGGGGACTCGGGGTTCGGCCGGTTCGGGGCCACTGGCTGCAATAGATTTAGCCTGATTAGCTTTTGGAACAAGCTTTAATACGATTCACCAATAGGGGTGAACTAATTCTTTCTGAAAGGCTCTCTTGGGCGAGGATTGTATTAGGGATCATTTGGTTGAGGATTATATGGAGCTTGGTAAGGATGGGCATTTCTGGGAGGTGGAGCTCGGTTTTATGGATAATGTTGTGGCTGCGTGTAAGGTTGCGCGTTCATCACCGCATAGGGAGGCGGTGCCACGACATAAGTAGCATCTTGAAGGGGATAATAGTGTTGAGGGACCTCAGGATGCATATATGATTGGCTGAATGTCCTGCGGGCCCCCCTCGAGCTGCAAGCCATCATGGCTCCTTCTTCTCTCCCGTTTCTATTTATCAAACCCTCTAAACCATTTTCAACATCTGGTGATGTGGCTTTAAAAGCATCGTGACTCAAGATTCGCCCCGTTTTTAGCCCAGTATCAATCGCTCAGAACAATATCAGCCCCTCGGGCTCAGTATCAGTCACTCATCATAATATCAGCCCCTCGGGCTCACTCTTAGATCATATGAGTATCCGCGCTCACTGTTGGTGTGCAGACTCCGGAGGGGCCCCTTACGGCCCAAGTGCTATATCAACATAAGGCCTGAAAGCCTTCTCACATCACTCATAAGGCCTGAAAGCCTTCTCACATCACTCATAAGGCCTGACAGCCTTCTCATATCACTCATAAGGCCTGAAAGCCTTCTCACATCACTCATAAGGCCTGAAAGCCTTCTCACATCACTCAAGGCCTGAAAGCCTCATCACATCACTCGACATATCCTGACATATGGCCCTCGGCCTCACTCAGTCCAAAAAAACATCATAAGACCCTCGGGCATCAATAAAATAGTAGTGCTCAACCCAAACAACAGTGGAAATCTCATTTAAGTCTCAAAGTTCAATTAAAGCGGCTGAGTTGTAAAACAGTATAATCAACAGGGCCGAGTTCAAGTAGTATATAAAAATAGTGACGAAACAGTGATAAAAGTCCACGAAGGATTCCAGTAGTGGGCATGAAGCCCAAAATATGGCAATAGGCCCAAGTTATGTTAATAATAAACACATCTCAGTCAAATACGTGGTAAAAACATAAGTCGGGATGGACCAAGTCACAATCCCCAATAGTAAACAACCCCGCGCTCGTTATTAAGCGCGTGTTTCACCACAATATAGCACTACGTTGTGCAAATCCAGGGTTTCAAACTCTCAGGATATCATTTACTATCATTACTCACCTCAAGCCGGCCAAAATCCTAGCTCGCTATGCCCTTGCCTCTCAATTCAGCCTCCTCGCCCGTCGAGTCTGATCAAATCCACAACGAATACATGACAATAGTCTAAGGGAACATAACCCAATCGAAAAGAATCGAAAAACATCGAAAATCACGAAATTAGCAAAACCCGAGCCTCGGGCCCAATTCTCGGATTCCAGTAAATTTTGCATCAACAGATTCCTTATCCCGCCACGAGCCTATACATATCAAGAACTCCCAAATCCGAGCTCAAATGACCCATCAAAACCCAATTTGAAATACCAAAACTCAAGCCCTAGTTCTTCCCCCTTTTTGATAAATTTTCACGATTTTTTAGGTTGATTCTACCATTAAATCATGTATTTAGGTCATATAACTCACCTCCAATCAATCCCAGTCGAAATTCCCTTCAATTCTCGTCCAAAAGCTCTCAAGGATGTTCAAAAATGGTGGAAAAATACCTTAGCTCGTGGAACATAATGAAACTTTAGAGCCCTTTTCTGTCCAAACATTTTTGCTTCTGCGATCAACAAACTGCTTCTGTGGTTTTCGCTTTTGCGGAAATTATTCCGCTCTTGAGGAGTTCCACTATTAGCCAGGACCACTTCTGCGGCCAAGGTCCGCATCTGTGGACTCCGTTTCTGCGGAAAATCATCCGCATCTGCGGAAATCCCCCAATAGCCAAAATCCGCACATGCGATGCCCCTCACCGCATCTGCGGTCCTATTTCCCCAGATGGAGAAATGCCAGAACCAGCAAAACTCAGCAATAACACAAGTCCAAAATTCATCCCGATGGCCATCCGAAATCACCCCGAGGCCCCCCGGGACCTCACCCAAAACTGCCAATCCATCCTAAAACATCATTCGACTTGCTCCAATCATCAAAACACCACAAACAACACCAAAACCATCAAATTACATCGGATTCAAGCCTAAGTTCTTCTAAAACTTCCGAAACATGCATTTGATCAAAAACCCAACCGAAACACATCCGAATGACCTGAAATGTTGCACACACATCCCAAATCACCTAACGAAGCTACATCAACTCTCTGAATTCCATTCCGACCCTCGGATCAAAATCTCACCTATCAATCGGAATTCGTCAAAATACTAACTTCACCAATTCAAGCCTAATTCTACACCGGACCTCAAAAATCACTTCCGATCACGCTCCTAAGTCACAAATCATCCCCCGAAGCTAACCGAATCACCGGAAATCACATCCGAGCCCTCTAACTCATAAGTCAACATCGGGTTGACTTTTCCAAACCAAACCTTCCTTAAAGAGACTAAGTGTCTCATTTCCTTCTAAAACCAATCCATATCAACTCGTTCACACAAGACTCTTATAATGAAGCATAAAGAAGCAGAAAATGGGGAAAACGGGGTGGTAACTCACGTGACAATGGGTCAGGTCGTCACATCCTCCCCAACCTAAACAAACGCTCGTCCACGAGCGAGTCAAGAAACATACCTGAAGCCTCAAACAGGTGAGGATATCTGCTCCGCATCTCCTGCTCGGTCTCCCAGGTAGCCTCCTCCGGGGGCCGACCTCTACACTGCACTTTCACCGAGGCAACATCCTTTGACCTCAACTTCCGAACCTGACGATCCAAAATGGCTGCTGGCTCCACATCATAAGTCAAGTCACCCTCCAACTGAATTGTACTGAAATCTGGAACATGGGACGGGTCTCCAATATACTTCCGGAGCATAGAAACATGAAAAATTGGATGCACGCCCGACAAGCTGGGTGGCAGGGCAAGCTCATAAGCACCCTCCCCAATCCTCTTAAGTACCTCAAAAGGCCCAATAAACCGCGGACTCAACTTTCCTTTCTTTCCAAACCGCATAAGACCCTTCATGGGCGAAACCTTCAACAAGACCTTCTCACCAACCATATAAGACACATCTCGAACCTTCCGGTCCGTATAACTCTTCTGACGCGACTTTGCTGTACGAAGCCTCTCCTAAATCAGCTTCACCTTCTCTAAAGCATCTTGAACCAACTCTGTCCCCAATAACCTAGCCTCACCGGGCTCGAACGAGCCAACTGGAGATCTACACCGCCTCCCATACAATGCCTCACACAGAGCCATCTGAATGCTCGACTGATAGCTGTTGTTGTAGGCAAACTCTGCAAGCGGCAAAAACTCATCCCAAGAACCCCCAAAATCAATAACACAGGCACGCAACATATCCTCCAATATCTGAATGGTATGCTCGAATTGTCCATCCGTCTGAGGATAAAACGCTGTGCTCAACTCCACCTGAGTACCCAACTCTCTCTGCATGGCTCTCCAAAACTGCAAAGTAAATTGAGTACCTCTATCCGAGATAATAGAAACCGGAACACCGTGCAACCGAACAATCTCCCGAATATAAATCCCTGCCAGCCGCTCTGAAGAATAGGTAGTACACAGAGGAATGAAGTGCGCAGACTTGGTCAGCCGATCAACAATCACCCAAATAGCATCAAATTTCCTCAAAGTCCGAGGAAGTCCAACAACAAAGTCCATTGTAATCCTCTCCCACGTCCACTCGGGAATATCCATCTGCTGATGCAATCCACCAGGTCTCTGATGCTCATATTTCACCTGTTGACAATTGAGGCACTGAGCCACAAATCCTACAATATCTTTCTTCATTCTCCTCCACCAGTAATGCTGCCTCAAATCCTGATACATCTTCGCGGCACCCGGATGAATGGAATACAACGAGCTATGGGCCTTCTCAAATATCAACTCCCGAAGCCCATCCACATTGGGCACACAAATCCGGCCCTGCATCCTCAACACACCATCCTCCCCAGTGGTCACGTATCTGGCATCATCATGCTGGACCCTGTCCTTAAGGACAAGCAAATGCGGATCATCATACTGGCGCTCTCTGATGTGATCATATAAGGAAGACCGAGAAACCACACAAGCCAACACCTGACTAGGCTCCGAAATATCTAGCTCACCAACTGATTGGCCAAGGCCTGAACATCAACTGCAAAGGGCCTCCCCCCAACTGGAATATACGCCAAACTACCCATACTAACTGCCTTTCGGCTCAAAGCATCGGCCACTACATTGGCCTTCCCCGGGTGATACAGAATGGTGATGTCAAAATCCTTAAGTAACTCTAGCCACCTCCGCTGCCTCAAATTAAGATCCTTTTGCTTGTACAAATGCTGAAGACTGCGATGATCGGTGAATACCTCACAAGATACGCCATACAAGTAGTTCCTCCAAATCTTCAAAGCACGAACTATAGCAGCCAACTCCAAATCATGTACAGGGTAGTTCTTCTCGTGGGGCTTCAACTGACGAGAAGCATAAGCAATAACTCTACCCTCCTGCATCAATACATATCCAATCCCAACTCTCGAAGCATCACAATTTACAGTATAAGAACCTGAAGCCGATGGCAAAACAAATACTGGAGCTGTGGTCAAAGCTGTCTTGAGCTTCTAAAAGCTCTCCTCGCACTCGTCCGACCATATAAATGGAGCACCCTTCTGAGTCAACTTGGTAAAGGGTGATGCAATAGAGGAAAATCTCAGAACAAGCCGGCGATAATAACCTGCCAACCCAAGGAAACTACGAATCTCTGTGGCTGAGGTCGGTCTGGGCCAACTCTGAACCGCCTCTATCTTCTTCGGGTCGACCTGAATACCTTCGCTGGACACCACGTGCCCCAAGAAACCCACTGAACTGAGCCAGAACTCACACTTGGAGAACATTGCATAAAGCTTCTCCTCCCTCAATATCTGCAATACAACTCGCAAATGCTGCGCGTGCTCCTCCTGACTACGCGAGTACACCAGAATATCATCAATGAAAACAATAACGAATGAATCCAGATACGGCCAAAATACACTGTTCATCAAATGCATGAACGCTGCTGGGGAAATAGTCAGCCCAAAGGACATAACAAGAAACTCATAGTGCCCATATCTAGTCCTGAAAGCAGTCTTCATAATATCTGAACCCCTGATCTTCAACTGGTGAGAGCCCGAACGGAGATCAATCTTGGAGAACACCCTCGCCCCCTGAAGCTGGTCAAATAAATCATCAATGCGAGGCAGGGGATACTTGTTCTTCACTGTTACTTTGTTCAATTGCCTGTAGTCAATGCACATTCTCATGGTGCCATCCTTCTTCTTCACAAACAGAACCGGTGCACCCCACGGTGACACACTAGGCCGAATGAACCCCTTATCCAGGAGTTCCTGAAGCTGATCCTTCAATTCTTTCAACTCCGCTGGTGCCATACGATATGGCGGGATGGAAATAGGCTGAGTGCCCGACACCAGGTCAATACCAAAATCGATATCCCTATCCGGGGGCATGCCCGGCAGGTCTACAGGGAAAACATCGAGAAACTCCCTCACAACTGGGACAGAATCAATGCTAGGAGTCTCGGCTCCAACAACCCTCACGAACGCCAAATATGAAAGGCAACCCTACCCAACCATGCGCTGGGCCTTTAAGAATGAAATCACCCTGCTAGGAACATAGTCAGTCATACCACGCCACTCGATCCTCGATATACCCGGTATAGCCAAAGTGACTGTCTTAGCATGACAGTCTAGGATAGCATGACACGGAGACAACCAGTCCATGCCCAGAATAACATCAAAATCTACCATGCTCAATAGCAACAGATCAACTCGGGTCTCCAAACCCCAATAGTAACCAAACATGACCGGTATACATGGTCTACAATGACAGTATCGCCCACCGGGGTAGATACATAAACAGGTAAAGCAAGACACCCTCGGGTCATACCCAGATGATGAGCAAAATATGAGGACACATAAGAATAGGTGGAACCGGGATCAAATAAGACTGAGGCATCTCTGTGGCAGACTGAAATAATACATGTAATAACAGCATCACAATAGCATCCGTCCTACCCTAAAGAGCATAAAAGCGAGCCTGACCACCGCCCGATCGACCACCTCCCCTGGGGCGACCCCTGGCTGCCTGATCCTCACCCCTAGCTGGCGGGGCGGGTGCTCAAGAAACTGGACCAGAAGATGAGGGCTGACCCCTCTACTGAGATGAGCTAGCAGCACGACGAGGACACTGCCTCCACATATGTCCAAACTCTCCGCACTCATAACAACTCCCAGGTGCTGGAGAATGGGACTGAAGGGAACCCCTCGCGCCGGAGTGACTAGCTGATGCACTCGGCCTAGAAGAACCCTGAGCAGACAGAGCACGAGATGAACTCTGTGATGGAAGAGCGCTGAGGGATGGCTGACTTTGCTGAGAACCATGGTAACCACGACCTGATGATGCCCCGCGATACTCGGGACGGGCCGACTGAGCGGGCCTGAAGGAACGACCCCGACCCTGCTGGAACTGGCCCCTCGAAAGAGCGCCACTGTAACTACCAGAACCTCGAGGCCTCTTGGCCTCCCTCTCATCTCGATCCTGACGGCGAACCGCCTCAATCTCTCGGGCTATATCAACCACCTCCTCGAATGTGGCACCCAGCACTCTCTCTTTAGTCATGTGAACACGGAAATGGTAGTTAAGGCCATCAACAAATATCCTGATACGCTCACGATCAGTCGAAACCATCCAAACGGCATGACGAGCCAACTCTGAAAACCTCATCTCATACTAAGACACAATCATGTCTCCCTGCCGTAGCCACTCAAACTGCCTGCGCAGCTCCTCTCTGCGGGACTGCGTACATACTTCTCCAAGAAGAGAGTGGAGAACTCCTGCCAAGCCAAAGGTGCTGCACCAGTCGGCCTACGCCTCTCATACGCCTCCCACCAAGTGAAGGCAGCCCCAGTAAACTGAAAGGTCGTAAAAGCCACACCACTAGACTCAAGAATCCCTGCTGTACGGAGCATCCGCTAACATTTGTCAAGAAAACCCTGGGCATCCTCGTCCTCAGCACCACTGAATGTCGGAGGCTGGAGTCTACCAAACCTCTCAAGACGACGCTACTCATCCTTAGGCATAGCTGGAACCCTGAACTCTTGCACTGGTGCAACTAGCTGAGCTGGAGGTGCCTATGGAGTTTGTAATCCCTACACTGCCTGCTCAGGTGTGTGAGCAGCGGGGGTCTGATTGCCTCCCCCAGCTTGCGAAGTAGCTGCTGCTGTGGTGGCTGAAACTGCCTGAGCCAGGCCGGTGCAAACNGTCAAAATCTGAGCCAAGGTCTCCTGAAGACCCGGAATCACGATGGGCACAACTGGTGCCTGAACTGGTGTTGCTGAAGCCTGATCCTGAGCTGGGGCAACTGGTGGATCAACAGGCGCTGCCCCTGCTGCTCTGCCTCTGCCACGGCCACGACCGCATCCACGGCCTCTGGTTGCCTCAGTGGGTGGTACTGGTGGTCGTCTGCCACGTACGGTAGCTCGTGTCCTCACCATCTGTGAGAGGATAGAATAAAGAGAAGTTTAGTACTCGAATCAACTAGTTCGCACAACAAGAATTTCAAGAATGTGAAGTTTTCCTAAAGGTTCTGCAGCCTCCCGAGGATAAGTACAGACGTCTCCTTACCGATCCGCGAGACTCTACTAAACCAACTCATGACTCGTGAGACCTAGTAAACTAGGCTCTTATACCAACTTGTCACGACCCAATTCCCAAACCCGGTCGTGATGGCGCCTCTCGTGAAGACAAGGCCAGCCAGAACAACGCAACCACCCTTTTTAAAGTAATTAATTAACATTAACAATTCTAGCACATGCTTAATATAGCTAATAATGCGAAACAATGATAATACCAAGGGAAACCATCCCGACACAGCCCAAACCGGGGTGTCACAAGTCATGAGCTACTACAGAGTTTTTCTATAAGTCTACAAAGTATGAAATCCGGTACAATAGTTTGAAGAAAACATAAATGACAGAGGATACGGGAGACAAGGGGCTACGGACGTCAACAACTACCTCGTAACTCCAAATCGCTGCCTGGTCTGGGAGGAATCAGCGCTCAGGTACGGACTCTACTATGCAGGAATCTGCACACATGGTGCAGGGAGTAATGTGAGTACTCCGACCCAGTGAGTAATAATAATAAATAATAACCGAAGGCATGAAAACACATAAATGCACAAGGATATTCTATATCAGGTAGTAAATCACTTAACGCAGTAAAACAGTAAAGAGTCAAAGGAAATCTCCTTTTAAAAACAGGTAAATCGGGTAAAAAACCAATAAATAGTGAGTAGAAATATGCCCCTCGGGCCTAGTATCAATCGCTCAGAAGAGTATCAGCCCCTCGGGCTTAGTATCGGTCACTCATCATAATATCAGCCCCTCGAGCTCACTCTCAGATCATATGGGTACCCGCGCTCACTGTGGGTGTGCAGACTCCGGAGGGGCCCCTTACGGCCCAAGCGATATATCAACATAAGGCCTGAAAGCCTTCTCACATCACTCGTAAGGCCCGAAAGCCTTCTCACATCACTCCTAAGGCCTGAAAGCCTTCTCACATCACTCATAAGGCCTGAAAGCCTTCTCACATCACTCATAAGGCCTGAAAGCCTTCTCACATCACTCATAAGGCCTGAAAGCCTCCTCACATCACTCGACATAACCTGTCATATGGCCCTCGACCTCACTCAGTCCAGAAAAACATCATAAGCCCCTCGGGCATCAATAAAATAGTAGTGCTCAGCCCAAACAACAGAGGAAATATCATTTAAGTCTCAAAGTTTAATTAAAGCGGCTGAGTTTGTAAAACAGTATAATCAACAGGGCCGAGTTCAAGTAGTATATCAAAATAGTGAGGAAACAGTGATAAAAGTCCACGAAGAATTCCAGTAGTCGGCATGAAGCCCAAAATATGGCAATAGGCCCAAGTTTTGTTAATAATAAACACATCTCAGTCAAATACGCGGTAAAAACATAAGTCGGGACGGACCAAGTCACAATCCCCAATAGTAAACAACCCCACGCTCGTCATTAAGCGCGTGTTTCACCTCAATATAGCACTACGTTGTGCAAATTCGGGGTTTCAAACCCTCACGATATTATTTTCTATCATTACTCACCTCAAGCCGGCAAAAATACTAGCTCGCTATGCCTTTGCCTCTCAATTCGGCCTCCTCGCGAGTCGAATCTGATCAAAACCAGAACGAATACATCACAATAGGCTATGGCAACATAACCCAATCGAAAAACATCGAAAATCACAAATTTTGCAAAACCTGAGCTCCGGGCCCACTTCTCGAATTCCCGCAAATTTTACAGCAACGTATTCCTTATGTCGCCACGAGTCTATACATAGCAAAAACTCCCAAATCCGAGCTTAAATGACCCATCAAAACCCAATTTGAAATACCAAAGCTCAAGCCCTAGTTCTTCCCCCTTTTTGATAAATTTTCATGAACTTTTAGGTTGATTCTACCATTAAATCATGTATTTAGGTCATAGAACTCACCTCCAATTAATCCAGTCGAAATTCCCTTCAATTCTCGTCCAAAAGCTCTCGAGGATGTTCAGAAATGGTGGAAAAATACCTTAGCTCGCAGAACATAATGAAACTTTAGAACCCTTTTTTGTCCAGACATTTTTGCTTTTGCGATCAACAAACCGCTTCTGCGGTTTCCGCTTTTGTTGAAGTTATTCCACTCTTGCGGAGTTCCACTATAAGCCAGGATCGCTTCTGTAGCCAAGGTCCGTATCTGCGGACTCCATTTCTGCAAAAATCCCCCAATAGCCAAAATCCGCACCTGCGATGCCCCTCACCGCATCTGCGAGACCACATTTGCGGTCCTATTTCAGCAGATGCGGAAATACCAGAACCAGCAAAACTCAGCAATAACACAAGTCCAAAATTCATCCCGATGGCCATCCGAAATCACCCCGAGGCCCCCGGGACCTCAACCAAAACTGCCAGTCCATCCTAAAACATCATTCGACTTGCTCCAATCATCAAAACACCACAAACAACACCAAAACCATCAAATTACATCGGATTCAAGCCTAAGTTCTTCTAAAACTTCCGAAACACGCATTTGATCAAATACCCAACCGAAACACATCTGAATGACCTGAAATTTTGCACACAAGTCACAAATCACCTAACGAAGCTACAACAACTTTCAAAATTCCATTCCGACGCTCAGATCAAAATCTCACCTATCAACCGGAATTTGCCAAAATACTAACTTCACCAATTCAAGCCTAATTCTACACCGGACCTCCAAAATCACATCCGATCACGCTCCTAAGTCACAAATCATCCCCCGAAGATAACCGAATCACCGGAAATTACATCCGAGCCCTCTAACTCATAAGTCAACATCCGGTTGACTTTTCCAAACCAAACCTTCCTTAAAGAGACTAAGTGTCTCATTTCCTTCTAAAATCAATCCAAATCAACTCGTTCACACAAGACTCTTATAATGAAGCATAAAGAAGTAGAAAATGGGGAAAACAGGGCAGTAACTCACGTGACGACAGGTCGGGTCGTCACACGGCTCCAGCCCGGATAAGTTGTTTTTGCACCTGCGATGCTTTTTACGCAGGTGCGGGACCGCAGGCGCGTCCCCATGACCGCAGAAGCGAAAATCGCTGGGCGGAAAAGAGTGAAATCGAGGGTTTGAGTTCATGACTTTAAAAATTTATTTAGAGTTCGGTAAAAAGCGAAATTCTTGAGAGAATTTGAAGTAGAACTATTAGGTAACGAATTCTCGCTTTAATTTGGCTTTAATACATTAATCTATTTTTGTTTTTCACATCTAATCTAAGAATTTGAGTGGAAGAATGGGGATTTGGGGAAAAAGTTCCCCAACAGCGTTTTTGAGTTTTGATCGAGTTTTTGCTGTCAGAATTGAGTAATTTTTGATGAGTGATCTCGTGAGTGAATGGGTGTTCTAAATTGGTAAATTTTACCCGATTCCGAGACGTGGGCTTGGGAGGATTTTTGGGCATTTTTCTAATTTCTCACCGTAGCTTTAAATTCATTAGTTAAATTGGTTGCATGTAGTTTTATTTACATTATGTAATTAATTTGATTAGATTTGGGCCACTCGGAGTTGGATGCTCGTGGCAAGAGCATGTTATCAGATTGATTTTGAGTTGGTTTGAGGTAAGTGGCTTGCCTAACCTTGTGTGGGGGAAACTCCCAATTGGATTTTGGTACTGTTGTTATATGAATGCCATATACGTGAGGTGAAGAGTGCTTACATGTGCTAATTATTGAAAAATCCCATTTTCATTAAGTAAATATCTATGTTTTTCCTTTAATTGAGCAATACTAGTATATGAAGCCTCCTATTTAGCTTAGGAAAGCATGCTTACATGAATTAACTGTCTTAACTGCTTTAACTGATTATTTGAATTTTTTGTAGCATAATTAGGGTAGAATTACCCGTTTTTCTTGATACGTACTTGAATAGAACTATAGATTTCTTTTTTGAGACTGTTGTGTGTTTACTTTGGGACTATGGGGCCGTATCCCGGGAGATCCCCCTGCATGTTTATATTTGGGACTACGGGACGGTATCCCGGGAGATCCCCTGTACTGGATATTTACTTTGGTACTACGGGTCGGTATTCCGGGAGACCCCCTGCACATTTACGATTTGGACTACGGGACGGTATCCCGGGAGATCCTCTGCACATTTACGTTTGGTACTGCGGGATGTTATCCTGATAGATCCCCTGTTGCTATCTCTGTTTACTGAGTTATTTCTTTCTGTGATTTCATCTTATTGAGTGTTAGCATCTGTGATTTCCTGCACATGTTTTTCGTGTGCAGATCCAGTTTCTTCTGCTTAGCCATACTATCCGTGAGGCGGAACGATTCAGAGACTTCAAGGTATATCTGCCACGTCCGCAAACTGATGATAGGCTATAATTGCATATTTTAGTCGATTATTACACTCTAATTTACTGCACTTTAGTTGAGTTTGCGCTTTAATCGCTAGTGTTTTACACTAACGGTGTGTTTATGCCTTGTAGGAGTGACTTCGAGCTATGTAGATGTTAAGGAATGAATTCAAGTACTTTGGAGCTTTGAAGTCTGAGTAAAAGCTCAAGGAATTAAGCCGGGATCGTATTCGGGGATAAATGGATGAGAAAACAACAAAACGAAGACTCGAGGAAGCATATTGCGCACCATCTAGTAAAATAGACATAACTTTTTGCTCAGAATTCCATTTGGGCTCCAAAATATATGGTTGGAAAACTAACTCAAAGGACTACAACTTTCATGTTTTACGTTTTTCCATATTCCGAACGGAACAGGGTGAAAAACGTGGTAGAAACCGCAACCGCGACAGAAAATCAGAGAACTTGTCTGGACACGGTCCTACCGCGTTTTGGCCACGGTCGCGCCGCTCCAGGCGTCAAAAAGAAGTCCTATTTCGTCCGGGACAAGGTTATTTCGGCCCTACACTATTCCAACTTGTAAAAACTGGGTCCTAAACCTATTTTGAAGTAGAGAGGATAGATTGAGACATAGATTCGACCTAAGGAGGCAAGAACACATTGGGAGCAAGGCGGAGAATTCTTCTACGAGTTTTTCCTTCCTCTTCCTATTTTTCATTGTTGGTTATGACTTTTAGTATTGTAGTTTTACATACTATTATGAATAGCTAATTTTTTATCTAGAATTTTGATAGAACCTTTTGTAGGATAAATTCCTGTTATGTTTTTATATAGTTGAGCCATAGCTTTTCTCTATTTGTTCAACTACGTTTATATTCTGGTTGATTGAAGAGCTCTTAATTAGTTGTTCCTATTTAGTATGCATAACTCGGGAGACAGTGCATATTTAGGTAATTATTGAATAACACAACTCCCAGAGTATATGAGGGATCAATAACCGAGGGTTTAAAGGTGGGATTGGGGATAACGAAGCCTTGGATGCGATCTGAAGTGAGCTTTATTAAAAGCCAGCTAGCGTAGCTCGGGAGAGTACATCTAATAAATTGTCGTAATTACTCGGGAGAGATTTACGGTAATAAGAGTGCTCATGATCGGTAGAGCATACTTAGGCGAAATTATAGAAGACATAGCGGGAAGGATTCCGACAATTGGGGAAATCATAACTTTAGACCTCCTTAATCTTTTCTCTAACCCTCAGTATCGTTAGTTGTTAATTTACTATTTTAACTTTTTAGTTAATTAGTTAAACAGAAAAATCTTAATATCTATAAGTTAGGAATTGTTCAAGCTTGTCTTCTTGGTGATAGTGAACAGCTGTAGCTAAACCTTAGTTCTCTGTGGGATTCGACTCCGGACTTGTAAACCGGATTATATTTGCAACGACCGCATTGTCCTTTTTATAAGGCATAGTTGGGCGTGATCAAATTTTGGCGTCGTTGCCGGGGAACTAACGGTGTAGTTGTAGGTGTACATATTGCTAGGTTTCAAGTTTGAACTTTTATTTTATTATTTGATTTTTTTTTATTTTTTTTTGTTTTAGTTTTATTTGTTTATTTGAGAAACATGACATCATGGAATTATGAGAATTTTGTTGTTGATAATTCTACTTTTGATCCTCCTGATGCATATTGTGAAGGAAACCACCCAGGGCAAAATTATCAAAATATTCCTGAGAGCGAGTTTTGTGCACCAACTCAATCTTGTGTGTGGAATGTGTGTGATATGTGTGGTGGTCAAGGTGGTCACTTTCACGGTTGTGCTTATATTTCTTACCTTCCCCCAACCCCTTACTTTGATGGTCCTTCTTTTTCTGGTGAAGTTAATAGGAACAAAGAACCCAGGGAAGCTGACCTAAAGAAGATCGAAGATATGTTAAAGTGCATTTTGGAACAATAGAGTAAATTACTACTACGGATAGAAAGGCAGGAGGAAACTATTCACAACTTGAAAGTTCACATGAGTCAACTGGTTGAAGTTTTTAATGCTCAACAAGCCAATATTGTGAATAGTATCCAAGAAGAGCGTGAATTAGATACAGAAATTGATGAGCTAGAGGAGGAGGCTAGAGTAGAACACCAACAATCAATCGCACTAGATTTTGAGGATGTCCATGTTGTAGAAGAGATACTAGAGTCAACCAAGGATATTGAGGATACATATTTTGTTGACTCTATTGTCATTAGTGTTGGGAATGTAGACAGTCCCAATGTTCATGTAGTTGAGCGCATTGGTCCTCACTCAAAGCATTTTTCCACATTGTGTTTAGATGATGATATGGAAATAGAGTCGTCCGAGCCATTTGAGGAGTCGAGGAATGAGGAACAAAGTGCTTACATTCTGGAATTCTTCTTGCTAGAAAATTGGGATTACACACCTCATCTAAAGGCCAAGAAGTGCAGAATACTACATTATTTTATTGGGCCAGCCAGATTCGTTCCACCACCCCAAGAGCATGATCATAGAGCAGAATCAAAACTTGGGGTCCGATTCATAATTTCAAAGTGGAGGCGGAAAGTGATTCACGTCGTGCCGCGACATTAAATCAAGCGCTTGTTGGGAGGCAACCCAGCTTTATTGCTTTCTTTTATTTATTTTTTTATTTTTTTAATTATATTATTTTTTAGTGTCACTTTTTTATTTTCTAGGAGCATGGAAAGAAAATGTATTGGAAGGAAGCAACAACAAACCAAATGGATGGAACTAAGTGTGAGGTACCCGCACGAAGGACCAAGCTTGGGAGAAGTCTGAGTACCCCATAAGCTACTAGTGCTTCGGCCTTTGGCCTACCAGGGAGTTTCTTTTACTCTCTTATTAGTATGGTGTGTATTGGGGACAATGCATAATTTTAATTGTGGGGTGAGGAGATTGTCTGGGTGACTTTCTATGCTATTTTAGTTGTGTTAGTTTAATTGAATAATTTTTTTTATTTATTTTGTTAAGAAAAAAAAGGATTGGACTTTTCCCGATGATGGATTTATTAGACAGTTTTCTTGAGGGAATTAAGTCTAAAGAAAAAATAAAATAAAAAGATTTTCTTTTGTTAGGTAGTGTAGCAATTCCCCCTTGGTTTTTCTTTGTGTCGCGGTTCTTTTCCAAGGGTTTTATTTGAACCGGGTGTAGTTAGTTTTTTTAGGAATAGGAGCCATTGTGTTTTGTTTTGAAATGAAGCAATATCTCTTGACTTTGTTATGCCTTGAGAATAGTGAGTACTTTGGCTATGACGCTTAGGCTCAGTTTTTGACTCTTGTATAAGTACCTTAAATTGTATGATCTTAAATTTGCTTAACTGCTCTGACTAGGGCGTCTTGATGAATCCAATCCTGAGTGAGTTATGTGCCATGTGTGTGTTAAGGTTTTGCATTATTTAGTGCATTGCATTTGATGCCTAGAACTTGCCCTGTGTGTTTGCAAAGCGAATTAGTAGTGTTGTTCAGTCTTGGAAGTGATATAGGCGTTTTCTTGTTGAGCCAGATATGTATATTTTACCCACCTAATTGTTATGTATCGTAGTTAACCTCTTTGAGCCTATAATCCTTTTTCTTTGGCAACCACATTACAAGTGTTACCCATTTGTTTGAATTAACCATCTATTTGAACCTTTTCAACTCTCATGAGCACTTGAATTGTTATGAACTTTGTAAAAGTTAAAGTGTGGGGTGGTTGGTTTGGCTTTAGAGTGGAACTAGTTGAATAAGGAGAAAGGTGCACTGTTTTGAAAAAGGAAGAGCCACTTGAATTGAAAAAAAATATAGTTGGATTGTTTTGAAAAAAAAAATCCTTGATAAGTGGTGGCTCTTGAGGTAAGTGTGCTTAAAGAAGAATGGGGTAATATACATTGATGTGAAGGTGGAGTTTTGGTTTGACATAAGTATTGGATTTGAATGTTAAAGTATATGTATTAAAGTGCTTAGGGAGGTGTAGTCACTCTTATATCTAAATATATCCTACCCGTCCCGTAGCCTACATTACAACCAAATAAAGTCCTAATTTATACTAGATTGAATGAGCTCGATTAGTGGAGTAGTACACTATGGGCAAGCTTATGGTGCATCTTTTGTGGCATATGAATGTTATTTCTAAGAGTGAGTGAATTTTTTCTATCTTGAGTTCCTAAGTGTTCTTAAATTTTATTGTGTGGAACTACTCTCTTGTGTTGTGTGAGGGCACTTGATTCATGAAGGAAAGGTAATGTCAGTGACCTCTATATTAGAGTAAGTGGGTGAGTTATGAATAACGTGTGGTACTTGTGAGACAAATCTTGAGGTGAAGATGTTACGCTTTTGTGCTGAGTCTATTTTAAATACTCTTGGTGTGATGAGTTAGTAGAATTGTTTAAAAAGATCGTGTCTATAAAAAAAGTGTAGTTTGATTGCTCGAGGACGAGCAATGGTGTAAGTGTGGGGTGTTAATGATAGGCTATAATTGCGTATTTTAGTCGATTATTACACTCTAATTTACTGCACTTTAGTTGAGTTTGCGCTTTAATCGCTAGTGTTTTGCACTAACGGTGTGTTTTATGCCTTGTAGGAGTGATTCCGAGCTATATAGATGTTATGGAATGAATTCAAGTGATTTGGAGCTTTGAAGTCTGAGTAAAAGCTCATGTAATTAAGCCGGGATCGTACTCGGGGATCAACGGATGATAAAATAACAAAACAAAGACTCGAGGAAGCATATTGCGGACTGTCTAGTAAAATAGACATAAATATTTGCTCAGAATTCCATTTGGGCTCCAAAATATATGGTTGGAAAGCTAACTCAAAGGACTACAACTTTCATGTTTTATGTTTTTCCGAATTCCGAACGGAACATGGTGAAAAATGCGGTAGAAACCGCGACCGCGGAACTGACCGCGGCAGAAAATCAGTGAACTTGTCTGGCCGCGGTCCTACCGCGTTTTGGCCGTGGTCGCGTCGCTCCAGGCGTCAAAAAGAAGTTCTATTTCGTCCGGGACAAGTTTATCTCGGCCCTACACTATTCCAACTAGTATAAAAGGGGTCCTAAACCTATTTTGAAGTAGAGAGGATAAATTTGAGACATAGATTCGACCTAAGGAGGCAAGAACACATTGGGAGCAAGGCGGAGAATTCTTCTACGAGTTTTTCCTTCCTCTTCCTATTTTTCATTGTTGGTTATGACTTTTAGTATTGTAGTTTTACATACTATTATGAATAGCTAATTTGTTATCTAGAGTTTTGATAGAACCTTTTGTAGGATAAATTCTTGTTATGTTTTTATATAATTGAGTCATAGCTTTTCTCTATTTGTTCAACTACGTTTATATTCTGGTTGATTGAAGAGCTCTTAATTAGCTGTGCCTATTTAGTATGCATAACTCGGGAGAGAGTGCATATTTAGGTAATTGTTGAACAACACCACTCCCAGAATATATGAGGGATCAATAACCGAGGGTTTAAAGGTGGGATTAGGGATAACGAAGCCTTGGGTGCGATCTGAAGTGAGCTGTATTAAAAGCCAGCTAGCGTAGCTCGGGAGAGTGCGTCTAGTAAATTGTCGTAATTACTCGAGAGAGATTTACGGTAATAAGAGTGCTCATGATCGGTAGAGAATAGTTAGGCGAAATTATAGAAGACATAGCGGGAAGGATTCCGACAATTGGGGAAATCATAACTCAGACCTCCTTAATCTTTTCTCTAACCCTCAGTATCATTAGTTGTTAATTTACTATTTTAATTTGTTAGTTAATTAGTTAAACAGAAGAATCTTAATATCTATAAGTTAGGAATTGTTCAAGTTTGTCTTCTTGGTGATAGTGAACAGCTGTAGCTAAACCTTAGTTCTCTGTGGGATTCGACTCCGGACTTGTAAACCGGATTATATTTGCAACGACCGCATTGTCCTTTTTATAAGGCATAGTTGGGCGTGATCACAGACCTAGAAGTCTCTCTCTATTCCCCCTTTTAGACATAGACTTCTTGTATTAACTTTTGCTTAGGCTTCTGGAGTTATAGCACTATGTATTTCTTTAGCTTGTGATTCATGAGATTTTGGGTTTTGGGAGTGTTTTGTTCAATTTGAGAGAGTGATATTGTATATGTCGAGTGGCATTTTAAACTTCTTTATTATGTTACCGTAAATTGCTAGTTTCGTATCTTTACTTCCTTTCTGCAAATTGTTAGGCTTTCCTAGTCGTAAAGGCTAGGTGCCGTCACGATAGTTCATGGAGGGAGAACTTGGGTCGTGACAATAATTTTATAAAGTTATTAATATTACTTCTTCAGAATATGCTTTAGATTATATACATGATATGAGAAAGTTTATAAATGAGATTTTCTTTATTGTAATGGTAGAAAGTATTTCTCAGAAGGAGAAAATGTTATCTTTTTACTGTTTTGAGAATTTAGCGCACGAAAATTTGTACTCTTTATATGAGATTAGTAAAATTAGAAGTTGATAAAATAAATATGTATTTTTACATCAATGGTTTAATGAAGTATTAGTGTATGTATTAATTTTATATGGTATCATGATTCATTAATATTTTAATAGTAGTACCTTAGGATAAAGATATATGAACAATTACAAGGTGACAAGGATATTCACGTGGCTGCATGGCAAGGAGCATGAAGTGACTAGCATGTTGGTGGCATCTTTATAGCTAATTTCTTAGTGATAAAGTCAAGGCTTTAGTTGTGTGGGTCCATGGCCATAAACAGAGAAATTCTTCACTCAATCTCATATTTTTAATGATATGATTTGAATAAAATGGATCTGCTCTCTTTGGAACTTTGACAAACAAAATCGAACAAAGGGTTTAGTCACGACAAGTATACGTTCGTTTAGTTGTTTCGAACTCGTGATGCTATCGTTAAGCCGGAAGTAGTTCGAGATTGAGGCATAAAGGAGGATTGATTACAAATACAAGTAGAAAGTTGATATTAAAGGTATATTAAGTCTATTCATTCCTTCCTTTTGGCATGATCCATATGATACAAACGAAACGAGCAAACGCACAACTTTCATAAATGCTATTATTCGAAAGCGTGTTGATCATATTACTTTCCGAGAGATCTTATAGACTTACTTCATTATGTATTGCATTCATTTATGCATGTACTTTGACCCATGACCATATGACATTATATATGCGTCTATTATAAGTATATGGGGTATGAAAAAAGGTTACGCCGTTATATACACACCACCACCTGATCAGTTGGCATATGTTGATGATTTTGCCCACAAAGGCTGAGATGATATGATGGGATGCCCTCAGAGGCTTGATGATTTTATGTATGCATAAACCTATGCATTTTATAAATTTGTACGTATATGCATGAAATTATAAATATTTCATGACTCACGGAGCTATTTAGACTTACAGGTTGAGTTCTTTACTCCATGTTTCTTTCACGTCCTTTATATACTAATTTACATGTCTTACATACTTGGTACATTATTCGTACTGGCGTCCTTTTATTGTGGACGCTGTATTCATGCCTGCAGGTATAGATAATCAGTTTGACAAGCCCTCATAGTAAATGAGGTTTACATTCAACGGAGGATCGGTAAGACTCCACTTCATTCGGAGTGCAGCCGAGTCTATAAGTCACTGTGTCAAAGTTTTGCTACAAACTTATGGGTAGGCCGGGTCCCTGTCCGGACATGTTTTGATGTCAAATACTCTTAGAGACATTATAGACACAGGTTCATTGTGTACAGTATGTCAGAAGCCTTAATGGCCCATGTGTATTCGTATTTTAAGTATCACGATTCGCTGATACAGTATTTTCCCACTTAGTGTTGTACATTTCGAGTTGTGTCCATGTTGCCCCATGATAATTACAAAAGGAATGAGTTCAGCCAACTCGACCTATGTATGTTCTAGTTTTTGTCGAATGATCATGAGTTACATAGTGGTTCGCTCGGGCCATCACGGCACCAGGTGCTAGCCACGCCTCCCCAGGTTTGGGGCGTGACAAAGTGGTATCAGAGCAGGTCGTGTCCAAGGGAGTCTATAAAGCCATGCCTAGTAGAGTCTCAGTTACGGGTGTGTTGCACACCAGATTTATAAGTGAGAGGCTATATGGCATTTAGGAAATGTTACCCTTCTTTTGTTTCCAGATCATGCCATAGAGTTGAGTCATAAGAAGTCAGGGTGAAGCTTCCACCGGATTTTGTATGCACCAGAGGTGCAGGTATCATAGTAGAGCTTTAAGGCGTGGATGTAATTTCCACCTATGTGGAAGGGAGGTTATGAAAGCAACAGAAGATACGATGCGAGATTGAAAGGTAAGTAAGGTAATGGTGAAGAAGATACGAGATACTCAAGTACAAAAGGTTGTGAATAGTCCAGACTTCAGACAGAGGTTGTTTTATAGTTTAGTTTACAAAGGAGGCCCTAGCGAAATTTTTGTAAATCTATAAGAGTTAACATTCGAGGACGAATGTTTCTAAAGATGGAAAGGATGTTACATCCCGTACTTTTCTATATTGGATTTTTCATAAGATAATTGACATACGTTCTAGGACTAGATTATTTTGAGGTTATAAGTATTTACGCTATTTCAAATAAGTGATAAGAAAGTGTTTTGAAGGTCAGAGGGTAAGCAAATCAAAGAAAGTGAGTTTGGTCAAAGTTAGATATTGGTGGACAAAATACGGTACAAGTTATAATACCCCGTATGTATGGACTAATGCTATACCACGTGATCATGATAGTATGATATATGAAGTAAGTTAAAGGTGATTAGTATGTAAGTGAAATGTGATCTAGATAGGAATTATGTGTAACTAATTAAATTGGGATTATAGTAGGAAGAGGAGAGATAAGTCAAGATTATTGAACAATTATTATGTGGGCATGATTCACTTGGGTTAGGAAGAGGTGACATCCAAGGGATGGAGACATGAATGCATAAGGTGGAGGGGACACCTATTTTGTCTATAAAAGTTATATGTGTATTTAAAAGGTGTGTTGACGTCTTATTAAAGAGGATGACCTATGATAGACACTGGCATAGATAAAGTTACTACTTAATAAATTTAGATGACTTTCTTAACTTTTCATTTAAGTAAGATACTTGCTCAAAACGTGAATGGAGATACAGACCTTATTAACGTAATATTTCAAGGGATTAAGGTCATTCATGAGGTTACAGAGGATTTGTAACTATGTTATTGTAAGACCCCGTAAGTTTAACAACCTTGATATCATTAGATATATTTTGATGTGGTGTTTATTTGGAGTGGAACAATTTGGTAAAAAGTTTGAAAATCATAATTTTATATAGTTATTAATATTACTACATCAGAATATGCTTTAAATTATATACATGATATGAGAAAGTTTATAAATGAGATTTTCTTTATTGTAAAGGTAAAAATTATTATCTCAGAAGGAAAGAAGGTTATCTTTTTACCATTTTGAGAATCAAGCATAGGAAAATTTGTACACTTTATAAGAGATTAGAAAAATTAGAAGTTGACAAAATATATATGAATTTTTATATGGATGTTTTAATGAAGTATTAGTGTATGTATTAATTTTATATAGTATCATGATTCATTTAAATTTTAATATTTTAATAAAAGTACTTTAGGATAAAGATTAAAGGGCAATTACAAGGTGACAAGGATGTCCACGTGGCTACATAGCAAGGAGCATCAAGTGACTAGAACAAATTATCATGTTGGTGGCATCTTTATAGCTAATTTCTTAGTGATAAAGTCATTGCTTTAGTTGTATGGGTCCATGGCCATAAATTGAGAAGTTCTTCACTTAAGCTCATATTTTTAATGATATGAATTGGAAAATGGGGCTGCTCTCTATGGAACTTTGATAAACAAAACCGAACTAAGGATTTAGTCACGACAAGTATACGTTCGTTTAATTGTTTAGAACTCATGATGCTATCGTTAAGCCGGAAGTAGTTTGAGATTGAGGCGTAGAGGAGGATTGCTTATATTAAATGTATATTAAAGCTATCTCTTCTTTCCTATTGGCATGATCCATAAGATACAAACGAAACAAGCAAACACACAACATTCATAAATAACTCTATTCATAGAAGTAAAAGGGGTCTCAATAAATATGTAAATTGATAGAGTTTATTCGAAAGCATGTTGATCATATTACTTTCTGAGAGATCTTATAGACTTACATCATTATGCATTGCATTCATTTATACATGTACATTGACCTATGACTAGATGGTGTTATGTACGTGTATATTATAAGTATATGGGGTATGGAAAGGGTTACACCATTATATACGCACCACCACCTGATCAGTTGGTATACGTTGATGATTTTGCCCACGGAGGCTGAGATAATATGATGGAATGCCCTCAGAGGCTTGATAATATTATTTATGCATAGACCTATGCATTATATGACAATTTTACGCATATGCATGACATTATAAATGTTTCACGATTCACAGAGCTATTCTGAGTTGCAGGTTGAGTTCTTTACTCAATGTTTCTTTTATGTCCTTTATATATTGATTTAAATGTCTTACATACTTGGTACATTATTCGTACATACGTCCTTTTGTTGTGGACATTATATTCATGCCTGGATGTATAGATAATCAGTTTGATGAGCCCTCATAGTAGATGAGGTTTGCATTAGTAGAGGAACGATAAGACTCCACTTCATTCGAAGTGTAGTCGAGTATATATGTCATCGTGTCAGAGTTTTGCTACAGACTTATGGGTAGGCCGGGTCCCTCTCCCAAACATGTTTTGATGTCAAATACTCTTAGAGGATTTTTAGACACGGGTTCATTATGTACAGTATATTAGAGGCCTTGATGGCCTATACATATATTCAGTTTTAAAGCATGATGGTTTGCTAATACAGTGTTTGCCTACTTACAGTTGTACATTATGAGTTGTGGCCATGTTGGCCTATGATAGTTACAAAATGAATGAGTTCTGCCAATTCGACCTATGTATGTTCTAGTTTTTGTCGAACGATCATGAGTTACAAAGTGGTTCGCTCGGGCCAGTACGGCACTGGGTGCCAGCCACGCCTCCCTAGGTTTGGGGCGTGACAGATTATCTCGCTAAGACCGTGACATTGGCGATGCTAGGGTTGTGGAGGATCGAGTGGAGAGGTTCTCTAGATTATGTTCCCTGTAGGGTGATTTTATGTCTGAAGGCCCAACGGATGGTTGGGAAGGGCCGTTTGTCATATCAGTCCTTTGTGAGGGATTTTGGTGCTAATACTCCTACTATTGATTCTGTTCTGGTAGTGCGAAACTTTTCGAATGAGTTTCCTGCAGACCTGTCGGGCATGCCACCCGACTGGGATATCTACTTGGTATTTACTTTGTGCCAGGCACCCAGCCCATTTCTATTCCTCCGTATCGTACGGCACCAGCAGAGTTGAAGGAATTGAAAGAGCAGCTTCAAGAGCTTCTTGATAAGGGGTTCATTAGGCCTAGTGTGTCTCCTTGGGGTGAACCTGTTCTGTTTGTGAAGAAGAATGATGGTACTATACGGATGTGCATTTACTATAGGCAATTGAACAAAGTTACAATTAAGAACACGTATAACTTTCCGCGCATTGATGATTTATTTGACCATCTTAAGGGAGCGAGAGTGTTTTGTAAGATTGATTTGAGGTATGGGTATCGCAAGTTGAAGATTCGGGACTCAGATATTCTAAAGACGGCATTTAAGACCCGCTATGGTCACTATGAGTTCCTTTTGATGTCTTTTGGGCTGACCAATGGCCCAGCAACATTCATGTATCTGATGAACAGTGTATTCCAGCCATATCTTGATTTGTTTGTCATAGTATTTATGGATTATATCTTGGTGTACTCATATAGCTAGGAGGAGCATGCACAACATTTGAGGATTGTACTGCAGAGGTTGAGGGAGGAGAAGCTTCATCCCACGTTATCCAAGTGTAAGTTTTGGCTCAGTTTGATGGCCTTCTTGCAGCACGTGGTTTCTGACGAGGGGATTAAGGTGTATCCAAAGAGGATATAGGCGATTCAGAGTTGGCTTAGGCCATCTTCAGCTACTGAGATTTGGAGTTTTCTTGGCTTGGTGGGACATTATTGTAGCTTCGTGGAAGGTTTCTCGTCCATTGTTGCGCCTTTGACCAGTTTGACCCAGAAGGGTGCTCCATTCAAGTGTCGGATGAGTGTTAGGAGAGCTTTCAGAAACTAAAGACTGCCTTGACCACATCTCCAGTTCTTGTCTTGCCTTCAGCATCGGGTTCTTATATAGTATATTGTAATGCTTCTCGGATTGGTATTGGGTGTGTCTTGATGTAGTAGTGTAAGGTGATTGCTTATGCTTCATGCCAGCTGAAGCCTCATGAAATGAACTCCCCTGTTCATGACTTGGAGTTGGCAGCCATCATTCATGCATTGAAGATTTGGAGGCATTATCTCTATGGTGTATCTTGCGAGGTATTTATGGATAATCGGAGTCTCCAGCTCTTGTTCAAGAAAAAGGATATACATTTGAGGCAGCAGAGATGGTTGGAGCTGCAAAAAGACTATGATATTACCAATTTATATCATCTCGGGAAGGCCAATGTGGTGGTCGATTCTTTGAGTAGAAAGGCGGTGAGTATGGGTAGCCTTGCATTTATTCCTGTTAGTGAGAGACCGCTTGCATCATATGTTCAGGCCTTGGCCAATCAGTTCGTGAGGTTGGTTGTTTGAGAGCCTAGTTGGGTTCTAGCTTGTGTGGTTTCTCAATCTTCCTAATATGATCGCATTAGAGAGAGTCAGTATGATGACCCCCATTTGTTTGTCCTTAAGGACACGATGAGCACGGTGATGCCAATGAGGTTTCTATTAGGGATGATAGGGTGTTGCAGATGCAGGGTTAGATTTATGTGGCCAATGTAGATGGACTATGTGAGTTGATTCTAGAGGAGGCCCACAGTGTGCGGTATTACATTCATCCGGGTGCCACAAAGATGTATCACGAATTGAGAAAACACTATTGGTGGAAGAGGATGAAGAAATATATAGTGGGGTTTGTAGCTTGGTGCCTAAATTATCAGCAGGTGAAGTACGAGCATCAGAGGTCGAGCGAATTGCTTCAGAGGCTTGAGATTCCGAAGTGGAAATGGGAGAGTATCACCATGGACTTCATGTCTCCATCCCTTGGACTCCTACGGACTTCGAGGAAGTTTGATGCTATTGGGGTAATTGTGGACCGGCTGACTAAGTTCGCGCATTTCATTCCAGTTGGGACTGCCTATTCTTTAGAATGGTTGGCTGAGATATATATCCGCAAGATTATTCTCCTTCACGGTGTTCCAGTGTCCATCATTATCGAGGTACTCAATGCACACTGTATTTTTGGAGAGCATTGCAGCGAGAGTTAGGCACACGGGTTGAGATGAATACAACATTCCACCCTCAGACGGACAGACAGTCTGAGCGCACTATTCAGATGTTGGAGGATATGCAACGTGCTTGCATCATGGATTTAGGGGGTTCTTGGGATCAGTTTCTTCCACTTACAGAGTTTGCCTACAATAACAGCTACCAACCGAGCATTCAGATAGCTCCGTATGAGCCTTTGTATGGGAGACGGTGTCGTTCTCCAGTTGGTTGGTTTGAGCCGGGTGAGACGACATTATTGGGTACTGACTTGGTTCGGGATGCTTTCGAAAAGGTTATGTTGATTCAGGATCGGCTCAGCACGGTGTAGTCTAGGAAGAAGAGCTATGCCGATCGAAAGGTCTGTGATGTTGCTTACATGGTAGGAGAGAAGGTACTGCTCAGAGTTTTGTCCATGGGTGTTATGAGGTTCGGGAAGAAGGGAAAGTTGAGCCCTCAGTATATTGGACCTTTTGAGGTGCTTGAGAGGATTGTAGAGGTGGCTTACAAACTTGCGTTACTGCCTAGTCTGTCGAGTGTTCATCCAGTGTTTCATATTTTCATGCTCCGAAAGTATTTTGGCAATCCGTCTCATGTTTTGGACTTCAGCATGGTTCAGTTAGATGGTGATTTGACTTATGATGTGGAGCTGGTGGCCATTTTGGACTAGCAGGTTCGAACGTTGAGCTCAAAGAATAAAACTTCAGTGAAGGTGCAGTGGAGAGGTCAGCCAGTCGATGAGGCTACTTGGGAGTTCCGTAGGTAATTTTGGTTTCAATTGGTAAAAGTTGGAAGAATTGAAGTGTGGAGAGTTGAGAAGTTTGACCGAGGGTTGCTTTGTCGTTACTGGGGTCGAATTTTAGTTCTGAAAGTTGGAGTAGTTCTGTTGTGTCATTTATAACTTGTGTGCAAAATTTGAGGTCAATCGGAGTTGATTTGATAGGTTTTGGCATCGATTGTAGAAGTTGGAAATTCATTAGTTTTGATAGGCTCGAATTGGGGTGCGATTCGTGTTTTTGATGTTGTTAACGTGATTTGAGGCCTCGAATAAGTTCGTATCATGTTTTAGGACTTGTTGGTATGTTTGGTTGAGGTCCCGGGGGGCCTCGGGTGGATTTCAGATGGTTAATGGATCAATAATGAGACTTGAAGCATTGCTGAAGCTAGGGGCCTTCTGGTGTCGTACCTGCGAGGGGATTGGTAACATGTGTGACGCTGCAGGTGCGGCTGGAGTGGCACAGAAGCAAGTTTGGTCTAGCTTAGAGTATATCGCAGGTGCGGAGGGGAAACCGCATCTGCAAGTCCGCATAAGCAGAAGGCGGGTCGCAGATGCGAAGTTTTGAAGTTTTCTGTGGGCGTGCAACTGTGGACAGGGGGCCGCAGAAGCGGCAGGTCGGGGGTGAAGTGTTATTCTGCAGGTTCGGATTTTAATCGCAGAAGAGGTTAAATGGTTCGCAGAAGCGACAGAGGCCTGGCAGAATTTAATTTCCAATGCTTTGAAGCTTTTCTCATTTTTAGACTTTGGGAGATCGGTTGGAGGCAATAATTGAGAGGGGTTTCCACATATTTCTAGAGGTAAGCCACTTTTGGTTATTTTATCCATTAATATTGAATACCTATTGAATTTTCCACATAGCTTATGTATTTTAAGGTGGAATTTGGGGAATTTTGGACTAGGTTGGAGAGTAAGATTTGGGAATTTGAATGATGATTTGATGTCAGAATTGGGCAATTTTGGTATGGTTGGAATCGTTATTGAATGGGTACATGGATTTTGTTAATTTTGTAGAATTCTGATATGTGGTCCCGCGGTAGACTTTTTGACTTTTGTTAGAGAACTTAGAGCCCGTTTCGCTTAACTGATTTAGAGTAGTTGATAAGCATTAGGTGCTGAAAAGCACTTTTAAGTGCTGAAGCTGATTTAAAAAATAAGCAGTTACGTGTTTGGATAAAAGTGTTAAAATTAATAATAAGCGGCTAAAGTTAATTTATTAAAAAGTGCTTATTAACTCTTTTTATGTTAAAATGACTTAAATGACCTTATAATAATTTACACTACTAAAAACATTATTTTCTTCAAAATTTGAGATTCTACCTATTTATCATGTTATTTTAATTCTAACAATAATTAGATAATATCTCTTTTATAAATATAATTTATGTTATGATAAGTACACAATCATAAATTAGAAGTGGTGGAGTATAAATTAACAAAAGTTAAGAAGAAAACCTTAAATAATGCAAAAATGTTTGAGAGAAGAAACAAGCTTGTTTGTAATAAATAAGATTAAAACATTCATCTATCATAAATATCTTGAGCAATCAGATCACGAATTGTCATCCAAATATTATTATCTCCTTGATTTTCTATATTTTCTTCATTTGTAACGTTGACTCTTGTGGATGTTCCAACATCAGGATCAACATGTGGCACATATCTCTCATTCTCAGCTTCTTGGAATGCATTGTCCACCTTACATGTCTTTCTAATGTATTTGTGAATCGCCATTGTAGCCAATACGATATCTCTTTGAGTTTCAATATGATAAAAAGGCATATCTTGCAGAATAGACCACCTTGCTTTCCATACCCCAAATGTTCGCTCTATAATGTTTCTGCAAGAAGAATGCAAATAATTGAACATTTCTTTATGTCCATTTGGTGCTCGCAATTGTTGTGTCGCACCTCGACGAAATTCTGCAAGGTTGTATCTTACATTATCCCCTTTATATGGAGCCATATATCCCTTTATGTCTAAGTATCCTGCAACAAGATAATATTTTTCCCCAGATGGATGTGGAAAATTCAGTTCGGGTCTACGAAGTGCCTCACCAAATATACGGTTATCATGAGCTGTTCCTTCCCACCCAGCCCATGCAAATGTAAAACACGTATTAAAGTTGAAAACAACAAGAATTTGAGTAGTATAACCTTTACGCCCAATATATGGTATCTCTTGACCTTGAGGCAATCTTGCTTTCACATGTGTGCCATCAAGTGCTCCAATACAATCCTAAAAATATATACATGCATAAACTAAATATAAGTTTACACTAGATAATTTTTTGAGTTAAAATGTAAAAATATGATAATGTAATTATTAAGTATGTCACTTACTTTAAAGAAAGGGAGATATCGTTGATTACATGGCTTGTGATCTCCTGCACCATCATTATAACTTGGATGTGGTTGAATTATGCCTCTTGAAAGCTTAACAATGGCCTTTGTAACCTAGGATTTCGTGGTGCCACGTAGGCTAATTATAATATTTTTGTGCTATTAACATGGTGGGCATCAATTGGATTTGGTAAACAAGTGTATGATATATTAAGTAAGGTTGGGTCCAAGGAGAGGCCTAAGTCTAAGCCAAGTTGGAAAAATTGCATAATAGTCTAAAGTTGTAAACGAATGCGCACAAGACCTCACTTTGGACAAGCATATCTCCAGTTATATAAGGTTTTGTGCGATGAACAACCTATCCAATTAAATCACTTTGAGTCTAGTTTCCAATGTATCAAACCGTTCATCATTTTGAGGTGTATACAGAATGCTATGACCATTTTACCGGACGCGCGTCCGCGGCGCGGCCGCGGGAAAACTTGGTGTTTCGGCCTCCAAGCGCGGCAAACCGCGGTAAGACCGCGGCCACCGCGTCCCGGCACGGTATGACCGCGGTCGCGCGCCTAGCAGCCCTATGAATACCCCAAGACCAGGCATGGGGCGTCCCTAAGTCATTTTTTTGAGCTAGGGCTTGTTTTATCAAGGGGAATCCGTCCCATACTTCCCTCCTATGATCCAAGGTAATGTTTTTGGAGTATTTTGAGTTTACTACTACTCCTAAACACTTATATTAACAAGGATTAATCTTGAAAATCCATAGATCCCCATTCAAATCCCTAAATTGATCAAGAACTATACAAGTGGGGATTCTCAAAATTCTTACTACAAGAGGTATGTCTATCATCTCTAACTACTCTATGGTGATTATTTATGTATGATATATACATTAGAACTCATGGGATGTTGATTGGAAGCCATAGCTGCCTAACCTAGGTTGTGTTGTTGTTGTAGAGATTGTGAAATGGGTCATTGAGGTATGATTCTTGGGTGTAATAGTATTATGTATACATGCATGTACAAATTAGGTTTGTGGGAAGATTGTTGAACATAAGTAATCAAAGATTGGGTTGGGGAATGAAGGAAACCTTGTAAAAGAGATTTCAAATCAAGCTGCTCAACTAGTATTTGATAAAATGCTCAAATGAGCTGAAACCATGAATACCTTCCTAATTTGTATTCAATTTTGTTATGTCTCAAGTAGATTGGGATTGCTAGAATTTCCAAAATATCGTAGTAATATAAGGAAAGCTCAATCGAGGTACGTATGGCTAAAACCGCGCCTTTTTAGATATTGAGCTCCGTTGGTGCTTGTGCAAATGCGGTAAGATTAAAGTTTGGGTTCTTGTATTGATTGTTATTCCACATGAATTGGTGTTGCAACCTTATATGCGTGAAAGATGTGTCTCAATATGATCAATATGCTATTCTTGATAACTTGAAAAGGTGCAAGGAATGTGATCATGTATTGAAATGCTTAGATAATAAATTGAGATTGGAGAATGTGAAGTATATGCTAAATTGCCTAGATTTCAAGTCAAGTTTAAATTGAGATTATTGTGCCGAATCATGAGAATCCCTTTCTATGCTTATAAATTGAATTTCTCTTGTGTATGCCCATTATCATAAATTGTAAGTTTGTTGTTGAAAGTGAAAGTGATGTGGAATGTGAGTTGTGAAATATGGACTAGTGCCAAGTATGATGTGATAATTGTGGCCCTAAGTGCCTATGAAATGGTTTATGGGAAACAAAGGTTGATATGAGATGAGTGATGGAAAATTGGAAACGCCTCGGTAAGGCGGCCTAGTCGATCGGACCGTGATCGGACGCCATGATATATATACGCGGTGGCAATGATTGATGAGTGAAATTGAAGGTATGAATGAAGTCACGGTAACGTCTCCGGGAGACGGCCTAGCCGATCGGGCCGAGATTGGACTCCGCTCAAGGAAGCGGTGGTAATGTGGATAATGATGCAACAATGTGGAGTGCCCCAAATTAAAGTTATGGAAATTGTGTTAAAGCTATGTGATCCCTTATTTGTATTTGATAATGTAGTGATTGTTTAAAGCTTTGGTTGAATACTTAAGATGTCTTTGTTCTTTTATGATAGTTCTTTCTACTGAGATGGTGTTTAGCTATTCGATTGCACTAACGTCCCTTTTGCCGGGGGCGATACGTCTTTAAATGGATGTAGGTGTTTCTATAGCAGGCAGTGTTGGTCGCAGCTAGTGCCGCATCATCCTTTCAGCTGACTTGGTGAGCCCCACTTCGTTTTGGGGTCCTATTTCATATGTTAATCATGTACTTTGTATTTGAGGTATAGACGGAGCCTTGTTACCGGTATTTCCATATTACATTACTCTTCAGTTGTGTTTCGAGGCTCCGTAGACAGGTTGTGGGTAGTGTCAGGTATTGGAATTAAATAGAAATAATGATGTTTGCAAAAGATGTATAAAGCTTGTATATCTTCAAAATTATGAATGGTGTTGCTAATTGAAGTGACATGGAAATCGTTAAAGACTTGTTTATAGAATTTGATTAATAATGTATATTTCCTCTTTATTCAAAGATTGGGTAGTATGTTTGAAACCTGTCAGGCTTGCTCGGTCGGGTTTACTCGGTTGAGCGCCGGTCGCGCTCCTCGGATTTTGGGGCGTGACCCAATGCCTTGCTCGGAAGGCCATGGATACACTGCATGAGAGCGGTACCGTCAACCCTTCATCAAATGATGAAGTTCCCAACAAAGGATGGGATAAAAACCATCTACGGGGAATAGCATGCGGCAAGAAAAATGTTTGCAGTACATGACGTAGCGCCGACACCAGTACCTCCACCTTCGAAAGAGCCAAAAGATAAACAAACAGTGAAATAGCAAAAACAAGCTATACCCTCGGCTAAGTCCAAACCAAACGGAGCAAAGGACCATACCGCGTCCTCGTGGCAAACGATCGAAACATGTCAGGGGTCGAAGCGCCGTCAGCACTAAGGTATGATCACCTCGCTTTTTCAATTACATATTATACTAACCTAAGTGCAGGTATCCGATCAAAACAGCTGAAGCACTTTCCAACTCGAAGGCCTTTAGGTTTGAAAATCATGCGTTGCACTCTTTTCCTTCGATCGGGTTTTTATCCCAAGAAGGGTGTTACCGGCAAGGTTTTTAATGAGGCGACATCTATTTGCTACCTAAGGAAAACTCAACAAGTGTTCAAGGCTTCTCGGCAGTCAATCTCGAATACTGGGGGGCGTCCCCCCGGAAGATCACCTCCTCGGAGAAGCTAAGATATGCTGAACAGGGTCAGAAACAACGTACCGGGCCAAACGGTCGAACGAACCGTGCCCGCATAGAATAACTGAGCCCTTAACAGCCAAGACATATATACCTGTACCAAGCAATCAAAGAATACTTTCAAAAAGCATTTTTTCATTTCAAAGAAGCTTGGTATTTTTTTGCAAAAACGGCTCCTCCGTCAAATACGCCCCGAACACTTGGGGACTCGCGTCAACAACTTGAAACAGTGCGACCCCGGGGTCGGAACTCCAAACTCGTAAGCCCTCGATGAGGCAACACAAAGATCACAAAACAACTCCAGAGCCAAAAAAGTCCCGAACACTCGGGGACTTGCGTCAAAAAACTCAAGGCCACGTGACCCCCGGGGTAGGAAAACTCCAAAATCGTAATCCCTCAATGAGGCAACACCAAGTTTACAAATAATGGCTTCCGAGCTGAAAAACCCTCGACGCGAGGACTGTCTCCAAATTGTCACCCCCAATCGACTTACTAGAACCTGTGGCCATAAGACCATATGCGTCCAGCCTCGGTCTCGTAAGACCTACATAAGGCAACAACAAAATTTGTAAGACCTCAAGCAAGGCATGAACCACACTTGTACCACGTAACAACAAAATCTGTAATACCTCAAGCAAGGCATGAACCACACTTGTACCAAGTGACAATAACTGTAAGACCTCAAAGGCATGTAAAACATGTAAGACCTCACTAAAGGCACAAACCTGATCTTAAAGTTAAGGCTATATATCGAACTTGTAAGACCCCTAAAAAGGCATACCCTCGATACAGACGGCGAAACTACTTCACTCGGGGACTGAAAGGCTCCGGCCAAACACAATGACTACGGTCACAGGGTTGTACAAACCAAACTAACGCGACTCGGGGATGCCCGACCGTCGTTTCAAAATCACAAGCCTTCAATTACTTCGAATATACTTCGAAAAGAACCGGTTAAACAGGCTACCGTCGACATAGGCAAAAGAGCTTCGACCACGTCAACTCCTAAATACAGGCTTCGAGATACTCAGCCACCGAGCCAATCATCCCGAGGTGCTCGATCATCGCCATATAAGGACTCATAATCAAGGTTTTATCGAACCGTCGAAGAGTCAGGCAAACACAATTTCAAAGAAAATCCTTATCGAGGGAAAAATAAAGCCTATATTAAAGGTCGTACCGACCTAAAGCGTAAGAGCCATTGTCGCCAGGTCACATGAAAGGTCGCACTGACCTAAAGCGTAAGAGCCACTGTCGCCAGCTCACATAAAAGGTCATATCGACCTAAAGCGTAAGAGCCACTGACGCCAGCTCACATAAAAGGTTGTACCGACCTAAAGCGTAAGAGCCACTGTCGCCAGCCCATATTAGAGGTCGTATCGACCCAACGCGTAAAAGCCTTAGGGCCAGCTTTAAATTCAAAAACTTGAGGGTCAAATGAGCTCGAGTCGACACCCGACTCGGAGACTGAACCCAAAACAATTAACTGAATATGCCTAAGGGAAAAAGCATAAGAGCTCGAACGCCAGCTTATATTAAAAGGTTGTGTCGACCAAAGCGCGTAAGCACAATGAACCCCAGGTCCATACTATGGATCTAAGGATCCCTTTCAAACCAAAAATCACTTCATCCGGCTAACAGCCAACAAATATCAAGGCAAAAGAAATGCGTGAAAAACAAAAATACGAGGCTTCCTTTTATACATGTACGCGAGGGAATACCAGACCCACTTACAAAAAGTTCTCTGAGAACACTACATACAAAATCAGAAAAGGAAAGGCCTAATCCACTCCCTCCCCCCTTCGAGGACTACGGCCCGTCGACCTGTTTCTCGCCATCCTCGGCATCGTACAGAAGGGGCTTAGCTTCATGTTCATCCGCCTATGCTTGCTTCACCTCTTCCGAGAGGTCAAAACCCCTAACATTGATTTCCTCGAGGGTTTCCCTTCAAAATTTGCATCGGGTATACTCCAAGCTCCTGCTCTCGCGGTCGAGAACCCTTCTTAGACAGCTTGATCATCGACAGCGTCCTTCAAATAGACCGCCACTTTCTTATCAGCCTTAGTTTGGCTCATTACGGCTTCGGCCTGGGCGTCCACAACTTGAGATTTTATATTCAAAAGCTCGGACTCGAGCTACGTAATCATACCTGTTTGAACCAAACTGTTCTCGCGAGCTAAGCAGAGTCGAACCTCGATGGCAGAAGCTTTATCCAAAACGCCTTTTTCTGCTATAGTATGAGCGTCCGCTCTAGCCTTTAACTCATTGTACTCACGTTTGGCTTGAGCAACTTCATTCCTAGGGCGTTCCAGATCTCCAATCTTCTTCTACAGCTAAAATAAACGAAACGTCAGCCTCAGGAATAGAAAAGGGAACATGCGCCCCATCTAGAGCAACAAATACCTGTTCCTCGAGGTAGGTTTTGTAGTTCAGGCTTCGACTCGCCTCGCACCGCAAATGCGCCAACTCGTCTTCTCTCTCATCATAAAGAAGACTGAGAGGCTTCTCCCCATCCACAACTTTCCGCAGTATGTCCTCACGATGAAGCAGTTCGGACTTGAGCTTGTCAGAAGCCTATGAAAGAGAAACTCGACAAGAGAGTAAAAATTACAAAACTATAAAATCAACACGTACGGCTAAAAAACTCACCTCGGAATAGAGCCGCTGAGCTTCCTCAAAGGTTGAGCGCACATCTACTAGTCTGGCTCCGTCTACCCCTGAAGAATCACACATGATGGGGATGCGATCGCTCAGCATATGCGGCTCCTGGGCTCGGACATCCCTTGAAGTACCTTCGATGGGGGAAGACATATCCTCACGGAGCCTCCGGCCTGGAGTCATCTTGCTGTAAGCACCGCCACCTTGTGAAAGCCCCATTTGCTTATTATTGTCGCTCCATATCCCAGAAGCTGGCGGTTCTTCTCCCCCCTGCAAGAGGGCACGGTCTCGCTCCAAAGTCCAAAGTGATGAGGTTAGTACGCGTAAAAAGAAAATACCCTTAAAGTGCAAATTAGACAGCGCGTACCGTGGTGTTTGGCCTCCCATTTTCCCTTAAACAAAGCTCGCCACTTGCGCTCGTTGTAAGTCGAGCATGTCGCCCGCCTCCGAACCTAATCCGTCAGGTCAAGGAACTTGCACCGTCCATAAAATTGCTGCAGAAAAGGAAAGGAAGGCGCATTTACAGAACCTGTCTATACCATAAGCAAAACTACGAAGGTACGAGTATACCACTTACGTGTAAAATTCCACTCCTAAGGGAATGGCAGAAACAATACAGGGATAACATCAACGGGGGTACTCAAATGAATTGGCTCATCCACTTCCGATCTCCGTCTTCTTCGCCATCAACAACGAAAGGTGTGGCGGATCGGCATCGTAAGGTTAGCAGACCTCGATGGTGAAAAGGCCGGTGCAGCCTGATAAGATGACTGAGCGTGAATTCAAGTCCCGCTCTCTCCACAAAGAACCTCATTGTCAATACTATCCGCCAAAATGATGGGTGAATCTGCGCCAAGGTAACTCGGTATTTCTGACAGAAATCAAGCACGACCTATCAGGGGGGCCTAGCGTGAAGGGGTACGTGTACACATTCAAAAACCCCTCAGCGTGATCCATAATGCTCTCTCCCGGGGAATGTACCCGCAGTACTACCTTCTCCCCCCATCCACAGTCTCTCCTCACTGACTCCAGATGCTCCTCTCCTACTAAGGAAATAAACTTCGAAACATGCTCCCTATGATCCCAAGCGTCTAGGTTTAAAAGGCCTTCAAGGGCAGAACTCCCCTCTCCTCGCCGAGCGGACCTTGGTGTGGCAGCCATAACTGTGATAAAACTAGAAAATCCAAGCAAAACCATCAAAATCGAAATGGTGAAAGCCTTGACACAAGAAAAGAAAGCTCTACGAAGGAGGACAACTACTCAGAATAGCAAAATCATCAAAAGGGGGAAGGCAACTCTATACATGGAAAAAGCGGCGACTATTCGCCTACATCAAAGGCCGGTTAAAAATACTGGTTGAAACATTTCTCGCTTTGGGAAAATGTTCCAACAGAATCGCCTCGGTTATTTCGTAACCATGTCATACACTTGACGCCGCCATACGACGTTCTGGGGTCAACGAACCCCATCCAAGTCTTGAGATGGTACCCGATCTCGAGGACCACCGTCAGAAAGAATATAGCCTCCGGGAAGCCATTGACATCATTGACGACCGAGATGGTACCCGATCTCGAAGATCACCACCAAGAAGGGGATATACTCCAAGGAGCCATTGACATAATCCTAAGCCTAGAGATGGTATCCGATCTCGAGGACCTTTCTCAAAGGAAGATAAGCTCTAAAAACCTACTCATATGGGCTTGGCCTCAAGGTACTATCTAAACCCGGGTAAGCACCGATCAGAGATCTATCTGCGATGCCTTAAGGCCTTCTACACTGAGTTCAAAGCAAGCTTTTAGGTAGCCCGAGCTTGAGCGAACCCCCGCTCGGGGACTGCTCCCGAAACCTAACGGCTATCTTTATTCTCAGACTTCCAGGCAAGTCCCCCCGTCGAGGTCTATTACGGGGTCTAAAAAGCTAAGTCGCGTGCTGAAAATTTGGAGCCCCTACTCTCATTCAACTCGAAGCCAGGGATCGCTACAGCCCGAGTTTTTCAATCCAATCTAGACCGGTCCAAGGAACGGCAAAAGTTTCTACAAGGGATTGTGTTAATCAATCAAGAGCCAGAGAAATATTTATGCCCAGGCTCAGTATCTGTACCAGTCAGTAGAATCATGCATTCAGTTTCTTTGCAAAAGCAGATAAAGGGAAATAAAACGTAAATCAGAGACAAATTGAAGAAACATCTTTTCCATTAATAAACAACAGTTACAAATCCCACGAGGGGTCCTTACACATGATTACAAAGCCCACGAGGGGTCCTTATATAGAAACAAAGAAACAAGAAGAAAATACATACAATGAAAGCCAAGAGTCTGATCTATCCTCGGCGGCAGTATGTTCGAGCACCGCCTCCTCGGTGGCCTTTTCTCGATCTTCCATAATGACATCTTCAAGGGAGAAGATGAAGAAGAGGAAAGTGATGTGGAAGAATCAGAAAAACATGAAGAAAAAGTCATAGCTCGCCAAAGAGCAAAAGATTTTACCAGTCCGAGGAAATCAGGGACCGATAAAAGGCTTGGCGAGCACCGGCCCTACCTGCACGGATACTTTGAGTCCACTTCTTGGGACATTGTGCCGTGCAAGTTACTGGCCGGTAGCGCCCTCGCCCCACAAAAAGTAAAAGGGATGAAGTGCCATAACAGGCTGGGGTAGGAAGGTGAGCAGCGGTGTAGAATCCGAACACCCACCTGAGCAGCGGTGTAGAGTCCAAACATCTTCTTAAGTCGGAAGAAATTGGCCCTCTTGTCTCATCGCCTCGAGCCAACGACCATAGCAGTAACAACAACAACAACGACAGGTCAGTGCGATCGTGCTCGGTAAGGGAAAGCACTGGAAAAAGGCCACGGCGAGGCTGATGGGAACGCCTCCATGTAACCTTAAGGCCGCGGGTCCCGAACATGGATGATAACAATGGATGAGGATAAAGAGAAGAAAGGGGTGGAAGGATATTGGAAGACACTTGAATGAGGAAATGGTTCCAAGAGGCCTCCATTTATAAAGGATGGCAGTGTAACTGGCGGCCCCATTAATGTCCTTGAAAGACGTATCAGCAAGCGCAATCAATGCATTTTTTGGGAATCGAATCGGCAGCGATATTATCTCTTTGGAGAATAAGAATCGGCAGTACATTGAATAACATTGAAAAGATGAACCGATGGGACGTTTCAGTTATCACAAAGGCTTACGTCGTAAAGTATGACATCATCACGAAATGTTCGAAGAGATGAATATCGAAGTCGTTTCTTATCGTTCCACTCAAAGAAACGCGGGGACTATCTGTATGCGATAAAACCGGAGGGTCCATTTTTTGGCCATTACAACGCCTCGTGAGCAGCTTTCCAGAGGCTCGAGACTACGGTCGAGATTTATCCCGAGGAGGCACGGTGTCCAACCTCGAGGCAGCGCAAGTCGACAGTTATGGTAGAACAGTGGGAAGTTCCCTAGGTGCACGACTAGGGCTGACAAAACCTAGAGGGCTAGCTCTGACCCATATCAAGGCATTAAGTGGCTATGCCTGCCCCATATCTTTGTAATTAATGTTTTTGTACTATGTTCCCCTCTTATATAAAGGGGAATCCTTGTTATTTGCAAAAGATCTGTTGCGCAATAATAACACACAAAAATATTCTCTTTGCTCTCCAACATATTCTCTTAAGCTCTTTACTTCCATTTATTGCTTACATTAATTGTGTTCTATTTATTGTTCTTTATTTATTGCTTATTATTGGCCATAAAGAGCCATCATTGAATCTATCATAATTGTTAATCCCTCCATCGACTACCCACGGCAGAGTATAGGACTCGACCCCGAGGCCCCGAATAAGCAAGCTCGAGGCCCCGATCTCCAACTGTTTGGTTCAAATATCATATCGTCTCTAAGCTAGAATCTTGATTTCTAACCTTTAATTTAGCATCCATTGCTTAACATCCAGCATAAAAATAGATCACATATTTTAGAACCACAAAATAAAATTTAATTGTAATTACCATTTTTACGGTAAACAATAAGTTAGAGCTTTGCTTAAATCAAGAAATAATGACTTCCTTAATCTAAAATTTTCATAACACCGAGTCTCATTTCCATGTAATATCTATTGGATAAATATATTCCTAGTGCGTTTAGATGTACGACGTGGTTCCTTAAAAATGTATTTCTCATAATATATCAATATTCTCTTACATGTTATTCGACATAGTGCCATCCGTATCTTATTTTCTTAAGTTTCCTGTTCTTCATTTTCGTCATTTAACAAGTCATTGTTCTAGCATTCCATTAAGCTGAAATAAAACAGACATACAGAATGTTACGAATTAAAAATGACAAATGCTAACTTCAAAGTTGATAGTATAGTCTAAACAAGAAAGATTAAACCACCATTATGTCTAAACAGGAAATAAAATATTATGAAAATATAACCTTATGCACATAGTTTAAAGGGCAAGTTAAAATGTCTAAGGCTAATGCAATATGGGTAAGGCATCATCAACATTTCACATATTGGATTAGATGGATTATTCGGCACGAAGGATCGTCGGTGGTTGTACTCCAACCAAGATTTTCTACCTTCATCAGTTGACAACTTCAAAAATGCATGTCGCATTTCATTCTGTGTCAACAAATTTACAACACAATTAAAAATATCCCTCCCTCCAAGAATACTAGGAATAGTTTCTAAAATGTCCATGCGCTTCTCAATGGTGGGCTCTGAAGATTTAGATGTGTTGTCGTTAGATATGAACTCAATTAGGGAGTGTATCTGCTCCTTTAGCGATAATGAATTATTTTTTGTCTTGCGTTCACTTGTCTGCTACTGCCACTGCCATCTATGACTTTCGCTTTCTAACCGATGGCTCTGGAAACGTAATTGAATCCATATTCTGCAAGTCATGACTTTCATCGCTAATTTCATCATTCCATTTTACTATGTCATTATCATAAACATCATTTGTTCCATCCTCGTCTTGATCTAACCCAACTTCCGACTCTTGTTCTTGATTTGCAGCACGTGCTCTTTCTCCGGTGGCAATGATATCAGTAAATAAAACATCGTAACGAAACCATATCAGCGAAAGGTCCTTGTTCCTAAATTTTTTGTATTTAGAATTCTCCTATAAAAAAGAATTTAAAGTTACTCTAAGAAAACAAATGAAACTAACAATTAAAATAGATATGAAATAATTATAGAAAAGGGCAAGCAATGTACCTTAAATTTTTGCTCCCACTAATCATCATCTGCAGTAATTTTTTTTCATGTGGGATCCCATCCTAAACCTGTCTCACCTCTCATCAACTGCTTAAAAAGAGTCCACACTACTTTCATGTGATCCCAATGATTTTTCATTTGTTTTCTAGTATATTCTCGTCCTGTCTTCTTATTGAACTCATTTACCATATTCTTCCATCCATCTTTAGACAAATAAGTGTTTGGCCTATTTCCTTTTCTAACTTCTTGCTCACACAATTCAATGAATTTAATATGTGCATATTCGTCCCACTTAGCATTATGTCATTCCCCCATAATTGAATGTTAACAATCTGAAGAGAGTACAAGATTTAGCTATAAACGTACACATATAATAATATTTATGCACAACTAAAAATAAATAAAGTTCAAAAGAACGCCTTCTTATTTTTGTATGTCACATAATTTGCAAAGCTAAAGAAACTAACAGTAAAACTAACAGTTAGTAATAAAAGAAATATGGTGTCATTGTTTCACCAAATGTGAATAGGTCAAATAGGTTATATAGAACTCCGAAATTCCGCATATAAAATTTGCTCAAAATAGCAATCAGACATGTTAAATATGTCATATGTGGTAGTTGAAATACTGGTGAAGTACAAAGTAACAGGTGAAATTTTCCACTTCAAAGTCTGTAACTGTTGATACCAAAAAAAAAAATCAAGATTATATTTTTCATAAAAATTCACTTTCAAGATATATAGTTCTCACATTTAGTCCAATAAACAACTTATTGTTGGGAAGCTTTTATTACCAAATTTGAGTAATATCATTCTGATTATCGCTTCTCTTTTTGCATGATTTAATCATTTAAGCATTTAGAAATAAATATTTTGTCTTGTTAACTTTCTACAAATTGATGAATTGAGCAGCTCGATTGAACAGCATTGAGAAGAGAATACAAGAGAAGTATAGAGAGGAATGTAACTTCTGTATCTGTGTATTAATCAAATGAGCTAACTAATTACAATGAACAAATATCCAGCTATTTATACTAAAGACTAATTATAACTTAACTCTAACTAATTGTAGTTAAATTAACCGACTGACTACACCCTTCTAACCACACATCTAACAACAGTTAGTCAATTCCTTTACATGTCTAAGAACCAATATTCGAATTTATGCAGAGCTACTCTTCGCCTTAAATGTCACATATAGTTACGAGACATGGCTAATAGATAGTTAACCTGAAGGACATGCTATTGTATAACCGTGGGAAAATTCACTTAGCAACTTCCCTCTTGATAAGGCATTCTATGACTGGTTCCTGTATACTATCATGGCAATGAATGCTTACTTGTCATTAGCTATTCTTTTGGTTGTTACGAAAAGTATTGCACCGGTGTTCTATAAATGCACAACTTTATTGAGTTGATGCCATTCTACACCCCCTATTTTCACTCAAAGAAAAGGCAAATATAACACAACTGTATGTCATATTAGGCTAAATCATGACTTCTCCCATTCTCCTGTACTTCTGCAGCAAAAAATCTGTAAATTGTCTCTTCTTTATCTTTTTTCATGTTACCCCTTTAGATTAATATATTTCAACACCTTGAATTTTCTTTTACCTGTCAATTATCTATCAACTTCTAGCCCCATAAAAAAGTGAAATACACAGACAAGGACATAATCAAGAAAACAAGCCTTTTATCCAGAGATATCCCTGTCTAAAGCGGCAAAGAGAAGCAAACAGTCAGAAGGATATTCGTTAAGTGATTCACTGCCTTAAAGCAAGATGAGTGGTTTTGGCCATCTTTCAACACTTGGCTAAATATTGTCTGACTTGTATTTTAGAGTTAAGGAAAAGAAGAGATTTTCGTAAACAAATACCGTAAAGGATTGAGTTGGGAAACATAGCAATCACACTTGAAACAAAGTAACCATAAATATTACTATCAATATCCAGTAGCATTAACACAACAATCATAATCAGTATTGTTGAAACAAAGCAGTCTTAAGAAGACAAGTGAATTTCGTTACCAAAAGATATTTATGATAGATGCAGAGGCACGACTAGAGAGAGCTTTCCTTCAACAATGAGAGCGCGAGAATCAGAGTCAGCCAATGGACAACCCACGAGCAGAGGAGAACGAAATTGAGGGACTCCACGTAGTAGAGGAAGCAATAAGATCAACCCCTCTACTGTTGCAGAGGTATCGCTAGAAGGCAACGTATGTTTATAGAGGCATGGCTGGAAGGCAACTTCTGTTTATAGGTTTTGAAGAGTTAAACTATACAAAGAGTTTTGTTTTAAAAAGAAGCGTTTTAGGGATAAAATAGTAAATATTTTAGTCAAACCTAAAGTGCTTATAAGCTGAAATTTGATAAAATGGGGAAGACCAACTTATGGCTCTTGGCTTATTTTTTAGTTATAAGCACTTAACTTATAAGCACTTTTAATTTTACCAAATGCGTAGATAAGCCAAAAAGTGTTTATAAGCCAGTTTGACCAACTTATAAGCTTAGCCAAACACCCTCTTAGCTTATTCATATGGAATTGATTCCTATAGCTCCTGTTGATTGTATTGAGTTGTTTGTTGCTAGATTCGAGTAGTTCGGAGGCCAATTCGCTAGGAAAGGGCTTGTTCGAGTAGAGATTTTTACGGTTTGAGGTAAGTAACACTTCTAAACTTGGTTCTCAGGGTATGAATCCTGAAGTACGTGTTATGTGGTTGGTGTTGAGGTGACGCATAGTCTAGGTGACGGGCGTGTGAGCTTGCACCGTAGTAATTGTGACTCGTTTGATTCTGTGAAATTGTATAGCCACTTAATCTTGCTATTATTCACGTTTACTCCATGTGTTAGATATTTTGAGCTGTGAATTATGTTAGACATCATGTTTAGGCTATTTGTTGGTACAATTGGGACCCACAACGGTCGTTCTTTTGTTGTTGAGTTATTTGCTTAAATTGCAGTTATGTACTCAGTCGCATTCATCATTTGCATATCATATGTAAGTCTCTGTTACCATTGACTATTACATCATGTATCATTGTTTTGGGTTGATTGGCATAAGTGTTGTGAGCCCGAGAGACTGGAGAGATTGATGACTGAGTGAGGGCTGGGGCTTGTTTCTTAGTGATATTGATGGGATCGGGCTGCGTGCCGCAGCAGGTATTATTGATTCATGATGGGATATGGATGCATCTCGCAGCAGGTATTATTGATTCATGATAGGATCAGGTTGCCCGCCGTGGCAGGTTTTATTAGCGTTTGGCCAGGATCCATCCCTCCGTAGTCGACATACCAGCGGTAAGCGCATGTACCGTACATTGCTGAGTGACTGAGCGTGATGAGTGCTAGTTGAGACAGTCAGATTGAGTAGTCTGTGAGCATGATTACATGAGGTTATTGTTGTGATGCATCACATGTGGCATGCACTTTTGACATGTAGATATAGAGGTGTAACATTCCTCATATCAGTCATTCTTGGCATATTGTTTTTATCTGTGATGAGCTTAAACTGTTAATTACTTGGAAGCATGTCCACATTTTCTGAACTATATACAAACTTATTATTGTATTTCTTTCCAAATTATTACAATTATACGTCTGTATTTAGACTATAATTAATTGAGCTCGTCACTGCTTTCAGCCAAAGGTTAGTCTTGTTACTTCTTGAGTACATTGGGTCGTTATACTCATACTACACTCTGCACTTCGTGTGCAGATCCATGTACTTCTGGGCATGGCGATAGCTAGTTTTGGAGCCTTATCTATTCGGAGACTATTGAGGTAGCTGCCTTGGCGCCTGCAGACCTTGATTCTCCTTCTTTTCGGTTTATTTGTACTGTTCTATTCTTCTATACATTAGTAGTCAGACTATGTTGACATTTAGATGCTCATATACTCAGTGACACCTGAATTTTGGGGGATTTTGTATTGAGTGGCGGTATTTTTCTTATCAGTTATTTATGAGATTTTACTCCTAAGCTTATGTTATTATATTTTCCAATTTAAAGATGTGTGGTTATTGGTAATTGTCGGCATGCCAAGTATTGCTATAAGCTCTATCAAGACGTGTGGGATTCGGGTCGTGACAACATCAAACCATTAAACAGAATGCAAATGCTCAAGCTGACTGGTCGGATCGTTTCATATTCTTAAGTCAGTTTCTGGGCAATTATTTTCTGCAAACTCCAATCTTCCAGCCACACGTGCAAGGGCTTGGAGGTGCTGTTGAATCTTGGGTAGCGATTGGTCTTAATGAATTGCACCCTAGTCGGGCCGAAATCGCTTTCAAGGCGGTGGCTTACCACGATACAGTATTTGTTGGATAAATTATTTATATTTTTCTTTTCTTTTCTTGATTAATATTATTAGCTATTTTTCTAATAAATTTGCACATCATCTATTTTTCCAATAAGATTCCAGACAGCCGTCTAGGTTGTGTTGTATTCAATAAAGCGCAATATGGGGACTAGACCTTACCTCAGAAAATACAGCAACGGTGATACCATTACCTCAAAAATAACAGGAAAATGAGGTTCATATATACACCCTCCTTCATGAGAACCTATGAGCAAATTTGGCTAACAAAGTAATTAGATTTATCATACTTTGTCCTTATACTAGGAAGCTGCAATTTATTTAGGAGGAAAGGTCCTTTTGCACTGTTGGGCATCTGTTGGAATGAATGAAACAGTCTCCTCTGATTTGTGGTGGTAGCCAATCTTTTAAGGCAATCCGCTACCTGATTACCTTCTCTGAAACAGTGCTTGACATTAACTTTAGCTTGTTTAACAATGTAGGAAGCTCTATCAATCACCATCTTGATCTTCAAACTGTTGGTGTCTCTTTCTGCGAGAATATCTGCGATGACCATTGAATCCATTTCTAGAGAAAAATTAGTGTATCCATTTTGGCTACACCATTTCCCACCAAACTCAACTGCTTTAGCCTCCGCCATGGTATTACTATCACAATTGATAGGTATAGAAAATGCCATAATAAGATCCCTGTGGCAGTCCCTGACCACCCCTCCAATGCCTGCTTTTCTACTTTCCTTGCTAAAACTACCATCAGTATTAACTTTGACAGTTCCTGGTAGAGGGGGTTCCCATGTAACTTGCATCCATTTTTGGGATAGTCTGAGTCTCTCAATTTTATCACATAACAAGGGCCATTCCATCTGAGTAATAAGGGCCATTCCATTCGGCCCAGTTGCACTAGCAAGACTCATGTTGAATACATCATCTCTAATCTATTCAGTGTCAGGAATGGCAGTGAGGGTTTCATTGTCATCATCATTAACACACTGAGGGATACAATTGATGATATTTTGATCATTGAATTGGTATTTGATATTAAAGAACTGTTGAAAATGGTGAACAACTACTTTGCCAATGTTAGAATCTCCTTCAATCCAGTGACCTTTGTGGTCTTTATTTTGTGAATTTGAAGTTTTCTCCTTCTATCTCTGATGGTGCTATGAAAATAATTAGTGTTAGCATCCCCTCCTTCGAACCAATTCACCCTAGCTTTCTGCCTGAGAATTTCATCCTGCATCCACATCCACCTAATATATTCTGCTTGGCCTTTATTCAATTCAGTCCTAGAGATATCATTACTGTTAATAGGATCACTCTGTTCAAGGTCTTGCATTTTTCCCAAAATTGGACTTGATTAGAAACATTACCAATGTCTTCTTTAGACCATTGAACTTGATTATTCCTGACTTCTTCTACCACCTACAAAAATGATGGTTGATTGGTCCAGAAATTTAAAAACTTGAAATATTTAGGCCCTCGTTGGTTAAAATCATTGTATTGAATTAGAACAGGTCTGTGATCAGATCCAATTGCAGCAAAGTGACTGACTGTGCTATTTGAAAAACCTGAGACCATTGACCATGAATAAACACTCTGTCAAGCCTTTTCCATATTCTTTTTCTAGGTTCCCAATTGTTACACCATGTTTATTTTGGCCCAACAACACCCAAATCCATCATTCCACAGTTATCCATACAAGTACTGAAATCACGATTTTTACTCATTCTATGTGGTCTGCCACCTTTTCTCATCTGGGTCTAAAACAATATTGAAATCATCCCCAATGCACTATGGACCATTCACCTGGAGATTAGTAAACTCTAAGCTACTCCACAGTTCAATCCATTCTTTAGGACTGCATTTAGCATACACTTCTGTGATATAGAGATCATTGTTAGCAGCCCCATAATGCAATTTTATAGTAAGTTGTTGCTCATGATTGTTCAAAACAGTGGCCATGTTGTTTCCTGACCACATGATCAAAATCTAACCATAAGTATTAGAGATACAATGTTAATAACCAAGGAATCTCCTGCACCTTTCAATTTGATTGATACGAGCAAAGGGTTCAAGAATGGCAACAAGTTCCACCTTATAGATGGTAATCAGTTTTTTTAATGTTGGCAAAGCTTTTTTGGTATTGACTCCCCTAATGTTCCAAAATATTGCACCTATCATGGAAATAGAAATCAAGTTAGCATGAGTTTCCTCCTTTAGGAGGTGTAGTATCTTTGTTTTTGTTCTTTTTTTTCCTATTTTTCTTCCCCTTTTCTTTACCTCTTATGACCTGAAAGGATCCTTCCTTCGAGTTTGTTTGGAGTTGGTCTTCTGGAATCATGACTATCACCCTATTAGGGGAGGTCACTTCATTTTGTTGGCTTGTAACATATTTGTCTTATTTTGGATTGGATTCTATATTGAGATCAACTACCACATCGATCCTAGGACGATTTCTAATCTCTGAAGGAACACTTGTTGATTCACTGACATAATCTCTCATTGTAAGAGCTTTCTTTCCTTCTTGTCTTTTCTCTTGATCTCCATTTTCATTTTGATCACCATTTTCTTGTATCGATTCCTGATAAGCTTCTTTGGCTTCACTGTTATTGGCAGATCCAGTGTGATCCTTACTGCTTGGATTTTTAATAGAGGTATCTTGACTGTTGGCAGATCCAGTGTGATCCCCCTTTCTAATGTTGCTCGACTGCCTCTATTCATTCTTAGCCTCTTAATGTTCACTTTCCTGATTCATATTCGTAAAGCCATGGTGATCTGTTTGTTGTTTTTCTTACCCCTGTTTGTAACATCAGAAAGATTGATAGGCTTGATAATAACTCTAGACTTCTTCTTGGGATATTTCTTCTGTTTGCGCTTCTTAACTTTTTTGCTGGTTCTATCTTTGGCATTGCTTGAAGGCTTTTGAGAGTGATTCTCCATTTCCACAGCACTCTTTTGTTCGAGTTGATTATGTATCCTATTGTCACTATTTTGAGCATTATTCATAGCGCTGCCATTTTCAGAAACATCTTGTTTTTTATTAGTTTCATTTTCTTTTGTTTCATCAATCTGATTTGCCACAGTTTATTGAGTTTCCAATTCTCTATTTTCAACAACTTTCTGCCTTTCTAGAGCTCTACGGTTGATCATATTGTGTCCCAGCTTTCGACTAAATTACAGTATTTTGGCACGCCTTAATTCTAATTTTTTCACAAAACCTTTCTGAGGGGTATTATCATATGTATGTCCCACATAAACAGAGTTTCGCTGGTCTTTAAGTAGGTCGATTTCGACTCTGGCTTTTGCCATGCTAGGCCTCGTTCTTCCTCTAGTAGCAAAATCCATTTCAAGCGGAGTACCAATTGCATTCACCACTTGTTTAACATAGTTCCATGTGTGCATATGAAAAGGTAAACCCAGGAAGGAGGACCCATACCGGAGCAATGGCAGATCCTCTTCAGGCTTGAAATCAGGGGACCATTTTTGCAGCCACATCTATTGTCCTTCAATTTCAATCACCATTCTGAACCAAACTGCGTTAAAGTCTTCTTCATTGGTGAAATCCAGAAAAACATTATAGTTTTCATAAACCCCAATCTTGGCAGATCCCTTAATCGAGATTAATTCCTTGAATTTTGACCTAATTTTGTCAATTTGTGGCCTTGGTTTGAGGAATCGCCCAACAATTGTGAGCTTGCACTCTTCTGCCATAACACCATAATAATCCGTTGTCTTGAAAAGAACCGCCAGCATTCCATTATGAGTGGTGTGAGTAGCTATAACTGAGTCTCTGCTATGGCGATTTGGGGGAGTCAGTACATTCGAGGTGGTGATGACTTTGGTAGCATAGGACAGATTTGCATCTAGAAGTTTAGTATGGTGGTTCGTCGTTGTATTTGGAGTCGATTGACCATCCAGATGTGTTGGAGCGGCGCCATCCGGCGGGTCCATCAGTAGGCGCGTGTAGAAAATGTCGGTTAAAAAATAGCCGTTGTGGCTTTGATTTAGAGAGAGAAGAGAGAGAACGTCAATCTGCACATCGTTCAATCCATAATATGTATACTTATTCATAAAGAGTAAAGTAGGAGTATTAAATTAATAAGATGAGCTAACTATTACATTTATGTTATAAAATAATAAAAGAAGAAGAACACTATTGTAGAGAAAAGTAGAGAGAGGGAATTTTTATTGAATTTTGGGATGAATTACAATGGAATAGAACCCTCTATTTATAGGGAGATGGTGACTTAGCCACCAAGTAATAAACCCTATAATCTCTCTAAATATAGACATTCACCATAAATAGAACTCTATTTATAACACTCCCCTTTGAATGTCTATTCAACAGATAATGTGCCTCGTTAAAACCTTAACTATAATAAAACCCAGTGGGAAAAAAATTTTAGAGAAGGAAAAAGAGTACACATATCTAACAATACGCCTTTTGGTTGCCTTGTTAAAAACCTTGCAAGAAAAACCCAGTGGGACAAAACCTTGTAAGGGAAAAAGAGTGCAACGCGCATTAACTCCCCCTGATAAGAGCATTAATTCACATCCTTGAGCATTTGCATTCCAATCTTGTGCACCATCTTCAAAAGATCTTTGGTAGATATTTGATAAACAAATCGGCCATATTAACTTGAATGAATATATTGCACCTTGAATCATCATTCTTGATAGAGATGTAATGTTTTCATATAATGTCGTGGAATGACTTTTCAAAATATCTTCATAGAGGTATTATCGCTATCACATTATCATGCTTATAGTTATAGCAAGATACATATGTGCATAAATTGCACTGAGGATGTGGTACTTCAAGATCAAGAATTGTATATGCTTCAAGCAATTTAAATCCTTCATGGATTGTCATATAAGTTAAGTCGTATAAGTCATATAATAGACTTTTGATGCATATCAAGTTTTCATGTCATGCTAGACATATAAGATATCGAAAACTGATTGCACATACCATTGACTTATACTTTCAAGTGTTTGAACTACATGTTCAAAACTACATGGATTTCATATGAAACCAATTCTATTCGAATTGTTTCTTCAGACTTAAGATCCTTATATATATATTTAGCGCTATTATAGATGTCGTCGACAAACATTTTATATCGGTTCCAACCTCCTTATTTTTCATAAAGACATAACATAGAGATCTCTTCATTCATATATTCAGGTACCTGAATCTCTCATGAGATTTTATGAAGTGTTATGTCATGTGATCTTCTAGATCACTTGCCTCCTTTATTATGATCATTTTGATCATTTGCTCATCTTCTTTATCAAGAAGTTTATTTGAAACCGATTTGTCTATACGCTGTAAGCGTACCATAGACTTTGTCCTTCTAGGACTTATTCTAATAGGAGCATTTGCAATGAGAATATAGTTACTTTCCTTGGGTAAGCAAATGCGTCTGGCATGCTTTGCAATAAATTGCACATGAATTATCCTTTTATGAACTTCAAGTTCATATTATCTTATTCGGGGATCTAGATGTATAAATGATAATTCATTCCATGTAACTTTTTCTCAACTGTTGTATCTTGTCTCCCCCTCATATTAGAAAAACTAACTTGGTTCCTCAACTTTGAGAACCCATCTTTGTGCGTTATGGTGTTAATCAAAATATACACCGCACATCAATAATAATAAGATGGAATTATTTGGTTCCTGACCATGAACCACTTGTGAGGGGAGAAAATAATATACTTTCGTATATAACCTATATCAAACTGATATAGATAACTTTGTTCTCATAAGAAATAATTTAGCTATTAAGTGGAGGCACTCAATAAGTCATCTTGCTAAACCCGTTGTGATGTAAACCAACTTATCAAGATGAACTTCTTGAATAAAAAATCTGGAAATTATGCTCGAAATTAAATTATTGAGCAAGTTACCTCGCAAAACACCATGTTGCGGGTTAATAATAATCGCACATGTAACCATCTCATAGATGCATCTTATGTGGTATACATGGCAGGTGAATGGGCCCATATTCACCTTTGATATTTCCAGCATTCATGGGATTCAATCCCAATTTTAGTTGGTATATTAATTAATGAGAACAAGCAACATAAGAGAATTCGTAAAGAACTTTCTAGTTCTTTAATATTTACCCATGTGAATTCTCTTTTATTTTTGCACATCATACTTAAATTGATATGGTTAAACCAATTATGCCAACTGAATAAATTATCAATATTGATAAACTTCAGATTTACACCATGACGTGTGCAATTATCAATAAACTCCAAGTTTATTATGATATGGGTTTTTATATCAATAAACTTCTCTTTATTGTGGCATTCTTTTGTTTGTGTAGTACAAACTGAAGAATAAAACAGGTAGCTTTTCACATACATATTACCCCGCTACAAGTTGTAGTAATAGAAGATATTAAATCTTTCCTTTATTTATAGTCTCAATATAATCAATCGCTTTCGCTTATACTTTGGAAACTGAATAAGTTTCTTTGAGACTTACTACAACACAATAGCTTATTGGTAATCAATTTTGTTTCTCCAAAATAGTATAATTGGCTCTTGCAGAGTTCTCAATTAATTTTGATGTATCACATATTCATCAACATCCATATGGTGAATATCTCTTTTAAAGAGAAAGTTATACCATTATGGTTATGGTCAAAATTATATGCAAGATCTGTTTCTTGCATTACCGTTGACTTTTAATAATCACAATGCCAAAATATTTTGGCGTACAATAGGTACGTGACCAATGACCATTCATGCTATAATAATGATATTATTTTCTTATATCATCTCAAACCTCCTTCTAGAGGTGAGTGTGGTATATTCACTACCACTAGCACGTTCATATTCTTCCAAGAATGAATATGTATTTATAAATCAGATGTTGTCACATTCACATCATGAATGGACCATAATCATCTATTTGTGCTTTATTAAATCTCATGTCAAATCAATGACAAATATTACTTTCACAAAGTGAAAGATTATTTTGAGAATCCTTATTATTCTCCTTATCACAATGATGACGATTATAATTTCGTCTATTGCCACGTCCACATCCATTGATACATTCATAGTAATAATTTTGTCTTCTTTCAGACTAATCACATACAGCTATCACATTCTCTTAAGGGAATGAGAATGGAGCAAATTCAATGGGAGGGCTTTCAATTCTTTGCCCACAATCATACATGAATTTGATCGTGGCGAGACATAGAAACTTTTATCACTTCAGGTGGTTATAATTTCTTACAAACTCCATTAGAGTTATAATCAAACTTTGTTGTCTTTGCTTGTATATAAAATCAAAGTATAGAATAAAAGAGAAAAATACGGTAAAATACTTACCTTAAATCCAGAATTTAATCATGAAGGAAGTTCATGGAATAATTGACAATCATTATGCTCAATCCCAAAGCTTCTACTCAATTGGTTAGAGTCTCGTGCTGATAACGTGTTATAAAATAATAAAAGAAGAAGAACACTATTGTAGAGAAAAGTAGAGAGAGAGAATTCTTATTGAATTTTGGGATGAATTACAATGGAATAGAACCCTCTATTTATGGGGAGATGGTGACTTAGCCACCAAATAATAAACTCTAGAATCTCTCTAAATATAGACATTCACCATATATAGAACTCTATTTATAACAATTTATTCATTCATTTGATGCTTCTTAACTAATATTATCTACATATTTCTAGGTCTTGGTTATCATTTCAAACAAAAGATTTATCATCTTTTTTGTACTAGTTTCTTGACATCGATAGTTAAAAGTATACATAGTTCGATTTGGTTGGTATAGCGTTCTTTGTTCAAATCAAAAATTTTCGTTGCCGTTTGATACAATTTTAAAGCGAACTTATTTTCTATGTTATTCATTTGTTTGTATTTAATAGAGGTTTGAATCTTAATTATTCAGATTTCAGACTTAAGTGCGTTTATTTTTAAAGTTAAACTCTTAGTTATTCAAATATTAACGATTAAGTGTGTTTGTTTTTTCTACTTTACAACATCTTTATATGTCTAAATAGGTCTGTATGATTAAGATCTATAACAAATTTTCTTAATTTCATTAAAATGTTATCATCCACATTCATTATTAAATGCCGCAACTGCCTACCATTATAAACTACCACCATGCCACCCACAATCACCATACTAACACGACCACCATCATCCTTAGTCATAGCCACCACCATTATTGACTACCACCATCCCTACGACTCCCACCACCATCATTCGCAGGCACAACAGGACATTCATCCACCTCAACTACCACAACTATCCACCTTATCACCATAAAAAATCATAGCCGGCACTGCCCATCATTATAAACTACTACCACCTTCCTCAATCACAACTACCACCACCCTCCATTATTAACTATCACCACCCACCCCCACCATCCTCAATCATAATCGTCACCACAATCAATCACCACTAGTTACTACACTGAACCACCGCCATCAACCAAAATCACCACCAACCTGCGTCTAGTCGGCATTCACAAACATCATTGGTAACCATCACCACCACCAACTATCATATTTTAAAAAATTAAATATTTTATTAATAGAATATTAGATTAATTAGTGTTTCATTTGAATTTTATGTTTATTAATTTTCAAATAGAGATAAATTTTATACATTCAGATGTTAAAAATTAAACAGTATTAATCATTTAGTATTCGGATCTTAATACGCATCTTAATATTCAGATGTGTATGCAGATTCAAATGTCTTAATCTTAATCACATCTTTATATTCAGATGTGTATTAAGATTCAGACGTCCTAATCTTATAATAAATAAATTAGGCCTATGTTTATACTCCATCCATTCACTTTTAGTTATTCACTTTTGACTTTGCACTCCCTTAAAAAAAATAAAGTATATATTTTATAATTGTATCCATAATAATGACAACATTTTAAAAAATCTTGAAAATTGATTTGAGAAATAATAAGGGTAAACAGGAAAAAAAGATTGTGATCTTTCTTTTGATTTAGTATAGTGGATAAGTAAATGTAAAAATGTGTTGTTAGTATAATGAACAAGTCATAAAAGTAAAAGACAGATTCGTTAATTTCGATTTGGCCTAAACTATTATGGTGTGTATCAACCTTCTGACTGTTTTCCGACAGTATTCGCCATCATTGGGTTAGTTGCTGACGAACAAATAATCACGACAATTGGTATACAATGAATGAGGATGAAAATGCTATTGATTGGCATTTAGTGTCCACATCCGTACTGAATATAAAGTAGGCCTATGATTGGAGAGCTAACCACCAACAATTATTTGTTTGTTCTTGTTTAATATTGAGATGACATCTCTTTCTGTGACGACCCGGCCTGTCGTTACGTCAGTTACCGCCTCGTTTCCCCCATCTTATGTTTCTCTATGCTTCATTGTCGGTATTTGATGTGATCGAGTTGTGTTGGATTGGTTTTGTTAGGAAATGAGACACTTAGCCTCTTTAAGGAAGGCTTGTTTTGGAAAAGTCAACCGGATGTTGACCTATGAGTTAGAGGGCTCGGATGTGATTTCTGGTGATTTGGTTAGTTTCGGGGGATGATTTGTGACTTAGGAGTGTGATCGAAATTGATATTGGAGGTCCGGTGTAGAATTAGGCTTGAATTGGCGAAATTAGTATTTTGGCGAATTCCGGTTGATAGGTGAGAATTTGATCCGAGGATCGGAATGGGATTCTGAGAGTTGCTGTAGCTTCATTAGGTGATTTTGGATGTGTGCGCAAAATTTCAGATCATTCGGAAGTGTTTTCGTCGGGTTTTTGATCAAATGCGTAATTCAGAAGTTTTAGAAGAACTTAGGCTTGAATCCGAAGTAATTTGATGGTTTTGGTGTTAATTGTGGTGTTTTGATGATTGGAGCAAGTTTGAATGATGTTTTAGGATGGGTTGGCACACTTGGTTGAGGTCCCTGGGGCCTCGGGGTGATTTCGGATGGTCATCGGGATGATTTTAGATGAAATTGCTGGTTCTGCTGGTATCTGGTGTTTCCGCGTCTGCGGAAGAAGGACCGCATATGCGGTTTCGCAGATGCGAGGGATTGGGCGCAGGTGGGAGTCTTGAGGAAGTTTGTTGTTTTCGCAGGTGCGGGCTTCGAGCCACATCTGCGGTGGCGCAAATGCGGTAGTGTGATCGCAGAAGCGGGAGTTGAGGGAATGGCATTTTTCGCAGAAGCGGACATGGAGCGCAGATGCGGTGTCCGAAAATGCGGATACCTGACCGTAGAAGCGGTCCTGGGCGAGTTTGGGAGTTCCGCAGAAGCGGATGAAAAACCGCAGAAGCGGTAGTCGCAGATGCGGTACAGGAACCGCAGATGCGAAAATCACTGTTATCAGAAGGGTTTTAAAGCTCATTTTGTTCCGCGAGCTTAAGTCCATTTCCACCATTTTTAAGCAACCTTGAGAGCTCTTGGACGGAATTTGAAGGGGAATTCGACTAGGTGTGATTGAAGGTGAGTTCCTTGACCTAAATACATGAATTAATGGTAGAGTTTACATTGAAATTTGTGAAATTCATCAAAAGTAAAGCTAGGGCTTGGGAATTTGGTATTTCAAAGTGGAATTTGAGGGGTCAAATGGACTCCGATTCTGGTAATTTTGATATGTACAGACTCGTGGCGAGATAAGGAATCCGCTGATGTCAATTTTCTGATTTTTCGAGAAGTGGGCCCGGGTCTCGGGTTTTGCCAACTTCGTGAATTTTGATATTTTTCGAGTCTTTTCGATTGGGTTATATTCCCTTAGCCTATTGTAACGTATTACTTGTGGCTTTGATCAGATTCTACGCACTAGGAGGTTGATTCGCGAGGCAAGGGCATAGCGAGCTAGGATTTTGGCCGGCTTAAGGTGAGTAATGATAGTAAATGATATCCTGAGGGTTTGAAACCCCGGATTTGCACAACATAGTGCTATATTGAGGTGAAGCACGCGCTTAATGGTGAGCGAGGGGTTGTTACTACTGGGGATTGCGACTTGGTCCGTCCCGCTTGATATTTCACCGCGTATTTGACTGAGCTGTTTTGTTTATCAGTATGATTTGGGCTTATTGCCATGTTTTGGGCTAAACGCCGATTATTTGAATCCTTCGGGGATTGTTTTCACTATTTCCTCACTACTTGATACGTTATTTGAACTCAGTCCTAACGATTATACTGTTTTGCAAACTCAGCCACTTAAATTGAAACTTCTGAGATTTTTAAAGGATATTTTACTGTTGTTTGGGCTGAGACCTATTATGTTATTGATGCCCGAGGGGTTATGATGTTCTGGACTGAGTGAGGCTTTCAGGCCTTGAACGTGATGTGAGGATGCTTTCAGGCCTCGAGTGATGGTGAGGAGGCTCTCAGGCCTCGAGTGATGGTGAGGAGGCTTTCAGACCTCGAGTAAAGAAGAGGAGGCTTACAGGCCTCGAGTGTGATGTGAGAAGGCTTTCAGGCCTTGTGATGATATAGCGCTTGGGCCGTAAGGAGCCCCTCCGGAGTCTGCACACCCATAGTGAGCGCGGGTGCCCATGTGATATGAAGTGAGCCCTGATATTATGCTGAGTGATTGATACTGAGCCCGAGGGGTTGATACTGTTCTGAGCGATTGATACTGGGCCCGAGGGGCAGATTCCTACTCACTATTTACTTGTTATTTTACCTGATTTTAAAAAGGAGATTTCATTCGACTCTTTACTGTTCCACTGTTTTACTATTTTTTGCTGCCAGATGTAGAATTGTGTTGTGCAGTTATGTGTTTTCATGCCTTCGGTTATTATTTATTATTATTACTCACTGGGTTGGAGTACTCACATTACTCCCTGCACCATGTGTGCAGATTCAGGCATAGCAGAGTCCGCACGTGAGCGCTGATTCCTTTCAGACCAGGTAGCGATTTGGAGATATGAGGTAGCTGCATGGCGTTCGCCGACCCGATTTCTCCCTCTATTCTCTTTACTTTCAGCATTTTAGACTATCTTTTGTTTAGGCTGTTTCCCCAGACTTGTATTAGAGGCTCTTGACTCGTGACACCAGATCAGTGGGATTTGTAGTGATATTTCTTGATTTCCGCACATTTTATCCAGTGTTACAGATTTATAATCATGTTAATTTGGTATTTAAGCTCTGTTAATTTGTAATGAACTCTATATGAGGGATCGAGAGTGTTGAATTGGTCGGGCTTGCCTAGCAGTGTGTTGGGCGCCATCACGACCGGGTTGGGGTCGTGATAAGTTGGTATTAGAGCCTAGGTTTCTAGGTCTCGCGAGTCATGAGCTGGTGTAGTAGAGTCTCACGGATCGATACAGAGACGTCTGTACTTATCCTCGGGAGGCTGCAGAACCTTTAGGAAAATTCCACATTCTTGAAATTCTTGTCGTGCGAACTTGTTGATCTGAATACTAAACTTCTCCTTATTTTGTTCTCTCACAGATGGTGAGGACACGAGCTACCGGACGTGGCGGATGACCACCAGTGCCACCTATTGAGGCCACTAGAGGTCGTGGACGCGGTCGTGGTCGTGGTCGAGGTAGAGCAGCGAGGGCAGCATCTATTGATCCACCAGTTGTCCCAGTTCTGAATCAGGCTCCAGCAGTACCAACTCAGGCACCGACTGTGCCCATAGTTATTCCTGGCCTTCAAGAGACATTAGCTCAGATCTTGATAGTGTGCACGGGCCTGGCTCAGGTGGTTTCAGCCACCACAGCAGCAGCAGCTACTTCACAGGCCGGGGGAGGCAATCAGACCCCCGCTGCTCGCACACCTGAGCAGGTAGCACAGGGGTTACAGACTCCAGAGGCACCTCCAGCTCAGCCAGTGGTACCAGTACAGGAGTTCAGGGTTCGAGTTATGCCCGAGGACGTGCAGCGTCGCCACGTGAGGTTTGGCAGACTCCAGCTTCCAACATTTAGTGGAGCTGAGGGCGAGGATGCCCAGGGTTTTCTCGATAGGTGTCAGCGGATGCTCCGTACAGCGGGGATTCTTGAGTCCAGTGGTGTGGCTTTTACTACCTTTCAGTTTACGGGAGCTTCTTTCACTTGGTGGGAGGCGTATGAGAGGCGTAGGTCGACCGGTGCAGCACCTTTGACTTGGCAGGAGTTCTCCACTCTCTTCTTAGAGAAATATGTACCTCAGTCCAGCAGAGAGGAGCTGTGCAGACAGTTTGAGTGGCTATGGCAGGGAGATATGACAGTGTCTCAGTACGAGATGAGATTTTCAGAGTTGGCTCGTCATGCAGTTTGGATGGTTCCGATTGATCGTGAGCGTATCCGGAGGTTTTTTGATGGTCTCAACTGCCATATCCGTGTTCTTATGACTAGAGAGAGAGTATTGGGTGCTTCATTCAAGGAGGTGGTCGATATAGCTCGAGAGATTGAGGCGGTTCGCCGTCAGGATCAAGAGGAGAGGGAGGCCAAGAGGCCTCGAGGTTCTGGTAGTTACAGTGGCGCTCCTTCGAGGGGCTAGTTCCAGCAGGGACGGGGTCGTTCTTTTAGGCCCGCTCAGTCGGCTCGTCCCGAGTATCGTGGGGCATCTTCAGGTCGTGGTTATCATGGTTCTCAGCAGAGTCAGCCATCACTCAGCGCTCTTCCTGCACAGAGTTCATCTCGTGCCCCGTCTGCCCAGGGTTCTTCCAGACCGAGTGCATTAGCTAGTCACTCCGGCGCGAGGGGTTCCCTTCAGTCCCAGACTCCAGCACCTGGGAGCTGCTATGAGTGTGGAGAGTTTGGGCATATGTGGAGGCAGTGTCCTCGTCGTGCTGCTAGCTCATCTCAGCAGAGGGGTCAGCCCTCGTCTTCTGGTCCAGTTTCTTCAGCACCCTCCCCGCCAGTTAGGGGAGAGGGTCAGGCAGCTAGGGGTCGCCCCAGAGGTGCAGGTCAATCGAGCGGTGGTCAGGCTCGCTTTTATGCTCTCCAGGGCACGACAGATGGTATTGCCTCGGATGCTGTTATTACAGGTATTATTTCAGTCTGCCACAGGGATGCCTCAGTGTTATTTGATCCCGGTTCCACCTATTCTTATGTGTCCTCATAGTTTGCTCATCATTTGGGTACGACCCGAGGGTGTCTTGGTTTACCTGTTCATGTATCTACCCCGGTGGGCGATACTGTTATTGTAGACCATGTATACCGGTCATGTTTGGTTACTATTGGGGGTCTGGAGACCTGAGTTGATCTGTTGCTATTGAGCATGGTAGACTTTGATGTTATTTTGGGCATGGACTGGCTATCTCCGTGTCATGCAATTCTAGACTGTCACGCTAAGACTGTCACTTTGGCTATACCGGGTGTACCGAGGATCGAGTGGCGTGGTATGACTGACTATGTTCCCAGCAGGAAGACTTCATTCTTAAAGGCCCAGCGTATGGTTGGGAAGGGTTGTCTTTCTTATTTGGCATTTGTGACGGACGTTGGAGCCGAGACTCCTAGCATTGATTCAGTAAGGGAGATGCGGAGCAAATATCCTCAGCCGTTTGAGACTTCAGGTATGTTTCTTGACCCGCTCGAGGACGACCGTTTGTTTTAGTTGGGAGTTACCACCCCGTTTCCCCCATCTTATATTTCTCTATGCTTCATTCTCGGTATTTGATGTGATCGAGTTGTTTTGGATTGGTTTAGTTAGGAAAAGAGACACTTAGTGTCTTTAAGGAAGGCTTGTTTTTAAAAAGTCAACCGGATATTGACCTATGAGTTAGAGAGATCGGATGTGATTTCCGGTGATTTGGTTAGCTTCGGGGGATGATTTGTGACTTAGAAGTGTGATCGGAATTGATATTGGAGGTCCGGTGTAGAATTAGGCTTGAATTGGCGAAGTTAGTATTTTGGCGAATTCCGGTTGATAGGTGAGAATTTGATCCGAGGGTCGAGAGTTGTTGTAGCTTCGTTAGGTGATGTTGGATGCGTGTGCAAAATTTCTGATCATTCGGATGTGTTTTTGTCGGGTTTTTGATCAAATGCGTAATTCGGAAGTTTTAGAAGAACTTAGGCTTGAATCCGATGTAATTTGATGGCTTTGGTGTTAATTGTGGTGTTTTGATGATTGGAGCAAGTTTGAATGATGTGTTAGGATGGGTTGGCACTCCTAGTTGAGGTCCCGGGGGCCTCGGGGTAATTTCGGACGGTCATCGAGATGATTTTAGACTTAGTGAAATTGCTGGTTCTGCTGGTATTTGGTGTTTCCGCATCTGCGGAAGAAGCGCCGCATATGCGGTTCCGCAGATGCGAGGGATTGGGCGCAGGTGCGAGTCTTGAGGAAGTTTGCTGTTTCCGCAGGTGCGGGCTTCGAGCTGCATCTGCGGTGGCGCAGATGCGGTAGTGTGATCGGAGAAGCAGGAGTTGAGGGAATGGCATTTTCCGCAGAAGCGGACATGGAGCGCAGATGCGGTGTCCGCAAATGCGGATACCTGACCGCAGAAGCGGTCCTGCGCGAGTTTGGGAGTTCCGCAGAAGCAGATGAAAAACCGCAGATGCGGTAGTCGCAGATGCGGTACAGGAACCGCAGATGCGAAAATCACTGTTATCAGAAGGGTTTTAAAGCTCACTTTGTTCTGCAAGCTTAAGTCCATTTCCACCATTTTTAAGCAACCTTGAGAGCTCTTGGACGGAATTTGAAGGGGAATTCGACTAGGTGTGATTGGAGGTGAGTTCCTTGACCTAAATACATGAATTAATGGTAGAATTTACGTTGAAATTTTTGGAAATTCATCAAAATAGGGTAAAGCTAGGGCTTGGGAATTTGGTATTTCAAAGTGGAATTTGAGGGGTCAAATGGACTCCGATTTTGGTAATTTTGGTATGTATAGACTCGTGGCAAGATAAGGAATCCGGTGATGTTAATTTTTTAATTTTTCGAGAAGTGGGCCCGGGGCTCGGGTTTTGCCAACTTCGTGAATTTCGATATTTTTCGAGTCTTTTCGATTGGGTTGTGTTCCCTTAGCCTATTGTAACGTATTCCTTATGGCTTTGATCAGATTCTACACACGAGGAGGTTGATTCGCGAGGCAAGGGCACAGCGTGCTAGGATTTTGGCCGGCTTGAGGTGAGTAATGATAGTAAATGATATCCTGAGGGTTTAAAACCCCGGATTTGCACAACATAGTGCTATATGGAGGTGAAACACGCGCTTAATGGTGAGCGAGGGGTTGTTACTACTGGGGATTGCGACTTGGTCCGTCCCGCTTGATATTTCACCGCGTATTTGAATGAGCTGTTTTGTTTATCAGTATGATTTGGGCTTATTGCCATGTTTTGGGCTTAACGCCGATTATTTGAATCCTTCGGGGATAGTTTTCACTATTTCCTCACTACTTGATACGTTATTTGAACTCAGTCCTAACGATTATACTGTTTTGCAAACTCAGCCACTTTAATTGAAACTTCTGAGATTTTTAAAGGATATTTTACTGTTGTTTGGGCTGAGACCTATTATGTTATTGATGCCCGAGGGGTTATGATGTTCTGGACTGAGTGAGGCTTTCAGACCTTGAGCGTGATGTGAGGAGGCTTTCAAGCCTCGAGTGATGGTGAGGAGGCTTTCAGGCCTCGAGTGATGGTGAGGAGGCTTTCAGGCCTCGAGCGTGATGTGAGAAGGCTTTAAGGCCTTCTGATGATATAGCGCTTGGGCCGTAAGGGGCCCCACCGGAGTCTGCACACCCACAGTAAGCGCGGGTACCCATGTGATATGAGAGTGAGCCCGAGGGGCTGATATTATGCTGAGTGATTGATACTGAGCCCGAGGGGTTGATACAGTTCTGAGCGATTGATACTGGGCACGAGGGGCAGATTCCTACTCACTATTTACTTGTTGATTTACCTGATTTTAAAAAGGAGATTTCATTTGACTCTTAATTGTTCCACTGTTTCACTGTTTTGACTGCTTGATGTAGAATTGCTTTGTGCAGTTATGTGTTTTCATGCCTTCGGTTATTATTTATTTTTATTACTCACTGGGTCGGAGTACTCACATTACTCCCTGCACCATGTGTGCAGATTTAGGCATAGCAGAGTTCGCACCTGAGCGCTGATTCCTTCCAGACCAGGCAGCGATTTGGAGATACGAGGTATGCATGGCGTTCGCCAACCCGATTTCTCCCTCTATTCTCTTTACTTTCAGCATTTTAGACTATCTTTTGTTTAGGCTATTTTCCCAGACTTGTATTAGAGGCTCTTGACTCGCGGCACCAGATCGGTGGGATTTGTAGTGATATTTCTTGATTTCCGCACATTTTATCTACTGTTACAGATTTATAATCATGTTAATTTGGTATTTAAGCTCTGTTAATTGGTAATGAACTCTATATGAGGGATCGAGAGTGTTGAATTGGTCGTGCTTGCCTAGCACTGTGTTGGGCGCCATCACGACCGGGTTGGGGTCGTGACACTTTCAATTCTAGGATGAAGGGTGTAGCGACCCAACCGGACATTTTGAGAATTTACACTTTGCTCGGTTGTTTGGGGGCATGAGTAGCTCCGCATAATGTATTATGACTTGTATGAATCGTCGGTTTTGGTTTTCAGGTTATTCGAAATCGATTTGGAAGAATGAATTTCATTGTTAAAGCTTTAAGTTGGAAGAGTTGACCAAGTTTTACTTTTAGTATGTGACATTGGATTGGCGTTTTGATAGTTCAGTTAGGTCTGGATGGTGATTTTGGACTCGAGCGTATCCCCGGATTTGCATTCGGATGTTTCTAGAAGGTTTCGGCACTAATTGGCGAAAGCTGTAAATTTAAAGGTTTGGAAAGTTCATATGTTTGACCGGAAGTTGACTTTGATAATATCGGATTCGGATTGTTGTTCCGAAAATTGGAATAGCTTCGTAATGTCATTTGAGACTTGTCTGCAAAATGTTAGTTCATTCCGGGTTGATTTGATATGTTTTCGGCGCGAGTTTTGGAAATTGAAAGTTCAAGTTCATTAATTTTGATTTGAGGTGCGATTCGTCACATCGATATTGTTAGGTGTGATTTGAGGCTTCGAGTAGGTCCGTGTTGTTTTTCGGACTTGTTGGTATGTTCGGACGGGGTCCCGAGGGGATCGGGCGTGTTTCACATTGATTTCGGACCATTTCCTTCATTTTTTGCACTGATGTGTTCTGCAGACGTCTGGTGTCACATTTCTTCATCGCGATCGTGGACATAGAGGTGCGATCACGTAAGGGAAATTGGATCAGTGTAATTCACCTTCTGCGCATTCGGGAGTGATTGTCTGCATTCGCACAAGTTGTGGCAATTTTGGCATCGCGTTCGCGCTGTTAAGCACGTGTTCGCATAGTGTTTGGGACTGAGTTGATCAGTGTTGGTTATCCCTTCGTGTTCGTGAAGTTTCTTCCACAGACATGTAGTTCTGTCAGCTGTGTATACCGCGATCGCGAGCTTACTGATGCGATCACATAGGGCATTTTCGAGGAGCATTATTTTTCTTCTTCGCGATCGCGATTCATTAACTTGCCCAGTGATTATAAAGTACTCAGTTTCGGAGTTTTTGGCCATTTTTGCATTTTTGGATCTATGGAGCTCAGATTGAGGCGATTCTTGAAGGAATTTTCACCATATTAATTGGGGTAAGTGTTCTTTACTCCATTTTTGTTATATCTTATGAATCTATCTTCATTTTTGGTATTTGGATTATGAATTTTAAAAGGAAAATTGGGGGGTTTTGTCCAAAGTTTCATAGAGTGAATTTTATAGTTTTGAATATCGATCCGGAGTCGGTGTCGGGTGAAACTAGTGTGGTTGGACTCGAATTAAATGGGTTGTCGGATTTTGTGAGTTTTGTCAAGCTCCAACGTATGGGCCCAGGTTTGACGTTTTGGTCGATTTTGGGCTTTTGATTAAGGATTTGACCTTTATCATTTTTGGAAATTTATCGTTGGGCTTTATTTGATGTATTTGAGTTGCTTTTGGCTAGTTTCGAGTAGTTCGATGGTCGGTAAGCGCGGAATGGAATTTGCGATGCATCGTTTGGCTTGCTCTGTATTGGATTTGGCTTGTTCGAGGCAAGTAAAACTTCTAAACTTGGTTCTGAGGGTATGAAACCCCGAATTACATGTTATGTGTTTGGTATTGAGATGGCACACTTGCTAAGTGACGGGCGTGTAGGCGTGCACCTTGTAAGTTGTGACTCCGATATTTCTGTGGCACTGTGTAGTTACTTGATCTTATCTGTAACCGTGAAATCTCAACGTACTAGAGCTATTGAGTTGTGATCCATGATAGAAACCATGTGCAGGCTACATGCTTAATCTGTTGAGACATACCGAGGTTATTTCTGCTGTTGAGTTATCTACTTACATTGCATTTACATACTCAGTCATACGCATTCATATGCATATCATATCTCAGTCTCTGTTACCATTTATTTACACATCACATCATTATTTTTGGGCTGATTTTTCATGACATTGAGAGCCAGAGAGACTAGAGAGATTGATGACTGTGTGAGGCCGACGACCTGATGGTGAAGATGTTACGGGATTGGGCTGCAAGCTGCAACATGTTTTATTGATTTATGCCATGATTGGCTTGTTATAGCGCTTGGGCTAAAGGAGCCCCCCAGTGAGCGCAGGTACCTACTGAGTGTGAGTGCCGAGTGCGAGTGCCGAGCGCAAGTGCCGAGTGATTGGGAGTATTGAGTGACGATAAGGACTGAGTGGTTGTGAGGACTGAGTGAATGTGAGGACTCAGTGGCTGTGAGGACTGAGTGACTGGGAGGAGCGAGTGAATAGATACTATGAGAGAGTATGCATATGGTTTTATCACTGAGTTGTATCGCATTCGACATGCACACTTGGCATACAGTCATAGATATGAATTTTTCTCATGCTGATCGGTATCACGTCATTCATCACTCCTCATTCATATTTACATATTGACATAGAGATGTATTTCCCTTGTGCCATTTCAAAATGAAACATTTACCTGTTGGAAGTTTTGGGAAAAATTACAGTTTTCAAACTACTCATATTTTTGGCAATTTCGGTAAAAGATTTGGGTTTTGACTAATATACTTGAAAAGCGGGCCTACATTTTTGGAACTATGAACGAGCTGAGCATTTTATCTCTGAGTTACTTCCTTTATTGCTTTCATTCAATTGTTATGAATTGTTGTTAGCTATATGTGTTGGACTCCGACCTATATTCCAGCTCGTCACTACTTTCAACCTAAGGTTAGGTTTGTTACTTATTCAGTACATGGGGTCGGTTGTACTCATACTACACTTTTGCTCCTTGCGTGCAGATGTTGGCTGCTGACGTTGCTGTGATCGACGGAAGCTGGATTTGAAGATGTACCTGCTTTTTGATTATAGCTGCATCTTGTTCATGGTAGCTCTAGACTTATGAAAAATCTATTTATGTATTATTCGGACAGATGATATATTTTATCTCACACCAGCATTGTAAATTCTAATTTTGGAAGCTCATGATTTGTACTACCAGTCCTTGGAAAATGTATAAGATTCAGATATTTTCTTTTACTTAATTGTCTTATTAAATTTCATTGGAATTGGATAGATATTAATTGGCATACCTAGCGGGCTGGGTTAGGTGCCATCACGACTAGTTGGATTTTGGGTCGTGACAGTGGGAGTGGAGAAGGAGTTGAGAATTTTACCCTCTAATCAATCTCTATATCATTTGAATTCAGATTTTTTGAATTACTAGTATCTACGAACGTGCGTTGCGCGTTAACAATGGGACATGATGATTTAAATACTTATTTATATGAAGAAAAATAAATTTTTATGAATAATAATACAATAATCATCTAAATGCCGAAAAATATTATTACATTAGCATATTACTTGAATTTAAAATAAAAGGACATCATCAAAACATACACAAATGATCAATTTTTTTCATGTCAGTCAGATAATTATGTATTATAGTATAAAAGTATTTAATATGATGGTATCTTAACGAACACCTCTTTGTGGACAATATTTTTTTGTGTATGTTTTCTCCCGATGCTTTGGTCGATCTGCCTTAACCAAAACTATTGTTGTCGATCTTGGTATCCCTCTTGAATGTGCAACATACAGTTGTTCGTGCAAACAAACATATTGTGGTAAATATAGTCCAATATTTAGGATGTTTGTCCTTGTGCTTTATTTGTTATATTTACAAAACATAAACATACTAAAAATATTTTCTCACAAAATTCGAAGGATATTCCTGAGTTTCGGATGACGAAAGTTGAATTCAGGAATAAGAATATACTTAGAAGCACATTGAGCAGTATCACAATTTTTGCATGTATGACGTTATTGTCAAAACTTCTATACACTATATGTGTGCTATTACATAGGCTATTCGGCATATCCAAGTTTTTCAGTAGCATGGCGGGCATATTTTTTTTTTCAAAATTAATATATATACAATGGAAGATCAATTTTAATTTAGTCAATTATATATATGATGACACTAACTTACGTAACAAATAATAAACTTGACAACAAAAATATATGGTAGAAGGCCATTGGGTATTAAAGTATTTAAGTATTCTATCCTGACAGTAATTTTTGGTATCAATTTCTGCTGAGTCACAAACTGAAAAATATTTTATTTTTATTATAAAATTTTGCAATCAACCTTTTATTTAGTTGATCAACATACACATTTCTGACAGCTAAGATATCTTTTTAATTGTATCATGTGATGTGCACTAATTGCATTTTAATCTACTAATTGAAATATTTCTATTATTAAATGGACTACTATCACCATTGGGATTGATAACTAAGTGTTCAGGAAAAATCAAATCATCTTTTATTCGATGTTGTTATTCGTTTCCGAAACGGACCGAGAAGACACTGAATACTAGATATGTTCTTCTTTTATATTTCTTGTCAGTTGAATCTTTTTCATTTAACGTCAGAAGTATAACTTTGGCAAGCTATGTAACGACCCGGCCAGTCGTTTTGAGAGTATTAGCCCCGATTACCTATTTACTGCTCCCTCTGTTTCATTTTATGGATACTTGACTTGCCGGGGTGATTGGTGTCGAGTTCGGGGGAGTTTTGGTGTGAAATGGGACAATGTCCCTAAGTGTGCAGTCTGAGTTGTAAGAGTTGACCGTAGTTTGACCTGTGTGAAGAAGACTCCAAAATGGAATTTTGTCGGCTCCAATATCTCTGTATGATGATTTTGGTCTTAGGAGCACGTCCGGATGTTGATTTGGAGGTCTGTATGTCATTTCGACGTTATTTGGTGAAAGTTGGAACTTTGAGGATTTTTTGAAAAGTTAGACCGGAGTGGACTTTTTGATATCGGGGTCGGATTCAAATTCCAAAAGTTAGAGTAGGTGCGTAATGCCATATTTGACTTGTGTGCAAAATTTGAGGTCAATCGGACGTTATTTGATAGGTTTTGGCATCAGATGTAGAAGTTACAAGTTCAAAAGTTCATTAAGCTTGAATTGGGGTGCGATTCATTCTTTTAGCATTGTTTGATGAGATTAGAAGGATCGACTAAGTTCGTATGATGTTTTAAGACTTGTTGGCAGGTTTGGTTGAGGTCCCGGGGGCCGTGGGTAGATTTCGGATGGTTAACGGATAAGAATTTGGACTTGGATGATTGTTGAAGCTTCAGAAGTTCTGGTGCCCGGTTTCCTTCAACGCGTTCTCGATGGTGCTCCCTCATTCGCATAGAGGAGTTAAGTGTTGCTGGGATTATTTCCATCGTGTTCGCTATAAAGGTCCCGCATTCATGAAGCTGTGGAGGCTTAGGTCTACGCATTCGCGTGAGGGACTTCGCGTTCACATAGAGGAAAGGTCAGTTGCGGCCTCAGGCTTTTAGCCTACGCCATCGCGTAGAGGTACGCACGTTCGCGAAGGGTCAGGAAGGGATAGCTCCACGTTCGCGAGTGGAACCTCTCGTTCACGTAAGAGGTTTTTGGGCATAAACATTTTTGTTCTTCGCGAACGAGAGAAAGCTTCCGCGTTCGCGAAGAAGGAAGCACATGGGCAAAACTTAAATTCCCAAACTCGAGGGTTTATGTCATTTTTCACCATTTGGACTTGAGAGCTGGGATATAGGCGATTTTTGGAGAGGTTTTCACGTGGGTGTTTGGGGTAAGTGATTATTACCTAGTTTTGGTTAATTTCCATAATTATGCCTTTGATTTCATCATTTAATTAGTGCTTTGGGGTGGGAAATTGGGGGGAAAGGGAGGAAAGTTCTAAGACCAACTTTTGAGATTTTGATCGAGATTTTGGTATCGGATTTGAGTAATTTTTGTATGGATGGACTCTTGGCTGAATGGGTGTTCGGATTTTTTGACTTTTACCCAATTACGAGACGTGAGCCTGGGTCGACTTTTTGGGACGATTTTCTAATTTCTTGTTAAAGACTTGTTTTCATTAACTAGATTAGTTTCTTATAGTTATATTTATAGTATGAAGTTGCTTTTGGCTATATTTGTACCGTTCGGAGTCGGGAAGTCGAGGAAAAGACATTCTTATTGATTGATTGAGCTTGATTTGAGGTAAGTGACTTGTGTAACCTTGTGTGGGAGAAATCCCCTTAGGATTTTGTATCGTTGTAACAATTTGTGATATGTGAGTGTCGTGTACGCAAGGAGATGTAAGGCCCCGTGAAATTTTTACTCAAAAACCCGAAATCTCGTAGCGCCAAGTTAGGAAAAATGTTTTTCAGAAGAGCGTGTTTCTGCGGCCCATTATGTGGCTGCATAATAGCAATACGGGCCGCATAGCTGCCGCAGAGTGAGGCAGAATTTTGGTTAATTTTGAGGACAACTATGCGGCCAATTATGCGATCGCATAATCGATATGCGGGCCGCATAGTCGTCGCATAACCTCCTTGGGATTTATGCCAAGGGCAGTTCTGCGGTGCATTATGCGAGCGCAGAATAAGTATGCGGACCGCATATTGGTCGCATACCCGGGCAGAATATTCAAGTCTTGAGGGCTATTTTCGCAGTCCCTTTTGCGGGCCGCATATCAGTTATGTGGTCGCATATGCGACCGCAGATTGAGTCGGGGCTCCTATTTTCTAACTTTTAAAACCCGACCCCATCTCATTAAAAATACCCCACTAGACCATATTGTGCTATTTTCTGCTACATTTAGAGTAAGAAAAAGAGCTCTGGAGGGAGAAGGTAATCCTCACCAAGTCACTATTCAATCCTTGGTAATCCTCACCAAGATTATCAAGTAAAGCTATTAAGCCTTCATCCTAATAGGTAAGAACTTGTGCCCTAACCCTTGATTTCAAAATTCCTACTAAAGTGAGTAATTAACAAGTGGGTTCATGGGAATAAGGATTGATTATCTTGCATGCATGTATGATAAAAGGGTATGGGGAGATTGTGAGCTAAAAGTGAATCAAATGGGGTGTAGGATGATAGAATCTCTCACAAAAGGTCCTAAAATCACAATGCACACTTAGTGCATGATAATGTGCCCAAATGAGCTAGAATCTTGATTATCCCTCTAATTTTTGGTTCAACTTTTAATTCTCATAAAATGATCAAAGTTGCTAGGAGTTCTGGAATTATTGTAAGAATTTAAGGAAAGCTCCATTGAGCTATGTATGGCTAAAACTCCATCTTCTTAGAAATTGAGCTCCCTTGGTGTCCATGGAGATGTTGTAAGTTCCGAAATTCGATTGATGTAGTGCTTGCTATTTCAAATGAATTGGTGTTGCAAGAATATATGTGAAAGGTGTGCCTCAATGTTTCCAATATGCTATATTTGGTAATTTAAGGATGTGTGAAGAATGTGAACCATGTGCTAAAATGCCTAGATTTCAAGTCAAATTTAAATTGAGATTGTTATGCCAAACTATGTGAAATCCTCTCTATTCTTACAACTTGAATTGCTCTTGTATGTGCCTATTATCTTAAACCGCAAGGTTAATGTTGAAAGTGGAATTGATGTGAAATGTGGGGGAAAAGAGTTTCAGTTATGAAATGTGGCCTAGTGCCAAGTATGATGTGATAATTGTGGCCCCAAGTGCCGATGAACTGATATATGTGAAATAAAGATTGAAATGAGATGATTGATGAAAAAGGAAAAATGTCTTGGTAAGACGGCCTAGCCGATCGGGCCGTGATCGGACGCCATACCGCACACATGGTGGTATTGTGCTGATATTGAAACCGGAAAGCGAGAATGAAATTGTGACTGAGGTACATATCTCAAATGAGGCAACCTAGCCGATCGGGTCGTGATCGGACTCCGCGCAAGAAAGCGGTGGTATTGCGAATGATGATGCAACAGTATTAAATGTCCCAACCTAAAGCTATGAAAATTATGTGAAAGCTATGTGATCCCTTTTATTTGATGATGTGGTGATTGTTTAAAGCTTTTGTTGATCTTTATGATTTCTTTATTCTTGTATGATAGTTCTTTCCAATGAGATTGTATACGGTGAAATCAGAGAGTCCAATTTCTCGTCACTAAGGCATTCGAAAGATCACCTCGAAGGCTCGAGGCCGCGGAACCACCTCGAAGGCTCGAGGTCGCGGCTGAGTATCTCTCCTCGAGGGTCGACAACGCTCGACCCCAGGGCAGTAATGATCACAGTAATGGGGAATACGGGGAGTTCCCAAGACACGCAGCTAGGACTGACACAACCTAGCAGACTACTCTGAACCCAAATCAGGGCGTCAGTCAGCCGTCCCATCCCCATATCTATGTAATTAATGTATTTTGTACTATGCGGGGATTTCCCTCCTATATAAAGGGAGTCCTTGTAATTTTGTAAGGTCTGTTGCTTCAGTTGCTCCATTCGAATATACAAAGAACATTCTCTCTGCTTTCTAACATACTTTATTGTTATTATTGCTTTGATTTATTATCTTCATACTTGTTCGTCATTTATTGCTTATCATTGGACATAAAGAGCCTTCATTAATTTCGTTATAACTGTTAGTCACGCCCCGATCGCCCCCGATAGCTCACTATCGGGCCACGGAACCGACCTCGAGGTCTCCATATCGACAGGCTCGAGGCCCCGATTGTTAGCCTCTCGGTTTGATTATCGCCTTACCTTTAGCTCTAAATTCGTCTCTAAACTTCATACACATACTATCATCTGCTTAACAACTAGCATAAAAATAGATCACGTATTTTTAGAGTCCCATCAACAAATTTAATTGTTATTACCATTTTCACGGTAAATAGTTTGGCACCCACCGTGGGGCTAAAAATAATAGTAATTATTTTCTTGCTGGTTCCATTACACGACGCAAGTTATCTTTCATGCTTTTTCTTGTCCAAAGATCTTTGATTTCAGGTTGTAATGTCTGATTCAGTAAACAACAATATTGAGAACCACAGAGAGAATGGTGTGGCTGTTCTAGGTGTTGGTGAGCCACCACAAAATCTTGAGAACGCACCAGGACCGATTCTAGTGGACGAAGTCTCATGCGACGCTCGACACGTCGAAATAAGCTCCCACACTAACAGGAGCATACACCAAGGCGACCAACAGGAAACCCAAAAAACCCCAGCTCGGGAAGAACGGGAAGTTAGCCTTCATGTTATTTTGAAATGTTGTAGGCACAACAGCTGGCTACTGCTCAGCTGCAAAGTCACCAGAAAACTCCTAGCACAATAGCACCGGGGACAGCTCCCCCGGCCTAACAAGTACCAGAGAGATCGAGCAATAATGGGTCACTAGCCGATCCCGTCATCGTAAAGATGCTCGAGGACCTCACCAGAAGGATCGAATCGGGCGATAAAATGATATAAGCCAACGATAAGAAGGTCGAGACTCATAACTCCAGGGTCGACCAAATTCCAGGAGCACCCCCGATCTTGAAGGGTGTAGACTCGAAAAAGTTCGTGCAGAAGCCGTTCCCATTGGGAAACGGCCCCGAAACCCATTCCAAAGAAGTTCAGAATGCCGGAGCTTCCGAAATACAACGGTACCTCGGACCCCATGAACACGTTACCGCTTACACCTGTGTAGTAAAGGGCAACGACATGAAGGACGACGAGATCGAGTCCGTCCTGCTGAAAAAATTCAGAGAAACACTTTCTAAAGGGGCGATGATGTGGTATCATAACTTGGCCCCAAACTCCATAGACTCATTTGCCATGTTGGCAGATTCCTTCATAAAGGCGCATGCCGGGGCCATTAAGGTGGCCACCAGGAAATCCGACGTCTTCAAAATTAAGCAAAGGGAGAACGAGATGCTGCGAGAATTTGTATCTCGCTTTCAAATGGAAAGAATGGAACTACCACCGGTCTCCGACGACTGGGCGGTACAGGCCTTCACTCAAGGTCTGAATGAGCGAAGCTCGGTAGCTCCGAAGCAGCTGAAAGAGAATCTGGTCGAGTACCCCGCCGTGACTTGGTCGGATGTTCATAACCGATACCAGTCGAAAATCAGGATCGAGGACGATCAGCTGGGAGCCCCCTCGGGCTCAGTGTACCCAAGCAGGCTCCTGGCGAAGGAGCCAAAGCCAAACAAAGAGATATCAGCCATACATCGAAGACCGAAGGAACGCCCCGAGGTGTAACCCACCTCGAAACGGCCGAAGGATAGACCGAGGATAGAATCCGCGGGGACTCATCAACAGAGCCGGATTCGATAGGAACGCAGGACCAACAGAGGCACCTCGCCTGTCAGAATACAACTTCAACGTCGATATATTGGATATTGTCTTCGCCATCTGCAGAATAAAAGACGCCAAGTGGCCCAGGCCTGTGCAGTCGGATCCTTCGCAAAGGAATCATAACTTAATGTGTGAATTTCACAACACACATGGCCACAGGACCGAGGATTGCCACCAGCTCTGAAAGGAAGTAGCCAGACTACTCAACAAGGGTCATCTCCGGGAATTCCTAAGTGATCGGACCAAAAACCAGTTTCGAGAAAGAGAGGCGACCGAGAAGAACGCAACGAACGAGCCGGACATGTCATCCACATGATCTTGGGAGGCGTTGATGCCCCACAAGAACCGTGATGAGAAGGACAAAAATATCCATCACTAGAGAAAAGTGAACCCGGGGGTACATACCCGAGGATGCCCTCACGTTCGGCGAAGAGGACACTGAGACCTTGTCTCAACCTCACAACGACGCACTGGTAATCTATTTCCTCGTAAATACATTTCAAGTAAAACGTGTACTCGTGGATCCAGGTAGCTCGGCCAACATTATTAGGTCGAGGGTAATAGAGCGGCTCAGACTGCTTGACCAAATCGTGCCTGCCACTCGAGTCCTCTACGGATTCAACATGGCAAGCAAAACGACGAAAGGAGAAATCACTCTCCCGGTCAACGTTGCCGGTACGAACTAGAATGTCAAATTCCATGTCATCGAAGGAGACATGAGATACAACGCCTTGTTCAGGAGACCGTGGATACACTGCATGAGAGCAGTACCATCCACCCTCCACCAAATGATGAAATTCCCGACAAAGGATGGGATTAAAACTGTCTACGGGGAACAACATGAAACTAGGGAAATGTTCGCTGTGCACGATATAACACCAACACCGGTACCTCCACCCGCGAAAGAACCAAAGAATCATCAAACTACATCTTCGGTCAAGCCCGATTAAACAAAACAGAGGACCGTACCGCATCCTCATCGCAAGCACTGAGATATATCGGACCTCGTAATATCGCCGGCACATCCCACGCTAAGGTATCGCCATCTCCCATTTTCATTTTATATTTCGCACTAACTCTTATGCAGGCGCCCGATCGAAGCAGTCGAGACGCTAATCCAGCTCGAAGACCTTAAGGTTTTAAAGCATCCGTTACACTCTTTTCCTTCGGCCGAGTTTTTATCCCAAAAAGGGTTTTTACTGGCAAGGTTTTTAACGAGGCAACATCCACATGCTACCTAAGAAAGACTCAACAAGTGTTCAAGGCTTCTTTTGCAATCAACCTCGAACACTGTGGGGCATTCCCCCATAAGGCCATTCATCGGAAAAACCAAGAAACGCACAATGGGGTCCCAATAGGAAAATGATGTACCGGGCCAAACGGTCGAACGAACCGTGTCCGTATAGCCAGGCCCCCAAAGGTGGGAACATGTATACTTGTACCAAGTAATCAAAGAATACCTTTTGTCGAAGCATTTCACACTCCAAATGAAACTCAACATCTTCGCAAAACACGATTCTTCCATCAAAGCGTCCCGAACACTCGGGGACTGGCGTCCACAATTCAACATCTGAATGACCTCCGGGTTGGGACTCCAAACTCATGAGCCCTTTACGAGGCAACATAAAATTCACGAAATGACTTCAAGGCCGAAAGTGTCCCGAACACTCGGGGACTGACGTCAAAATCTCAAAAATCATATGATCTCAGGGTCGGAATCGCCAAAGTCCTAAGCCCTCAATGAGGCAACACCAAGCTTACAAGTAAATGGCTCCCGAGCCAGGATGCCCTCATTAATTCGGGAACTGTCATCAAGCACCATTCATTACAAAAACCCGAGGCCATAAGACCCCGAGCGGGCAGACTCGGTCTCGTAAGACCCAAGGCATGAATCACACTTTTACCAAGTGGCAACATCTGTAAGACCTCAAGCAAGGCCTGAGTTATACTTCAACCAAGTATCTAAAAACTGTAAGACCTCAACGACATGAAAATTTTGTATGACCTTGCTAAAGGCATAAACCCGATCTCAAAGTTTAGGCTATATATCAAACTTGTAATACCCCTGAAAAGGCATACCCTTGATATAGACGCCAAAACTACTTCACTTGAGATAAAAAACGGCTCCGGCCAAGCACAAATGACTACGGTCATAAGGCTGTACCAGCCAAGCTAACGCGACTCGGGGACGCCCGACCGTCGCTACAAAATCACAGGCCTTCAATTACTTCTAATCTACTTCGAAAAGAACCGGTTAAATAGGCTACCCTCTACATAGGCAAAAGAGCTTCGATCATATCAGCTCCAAATCACAGGCTTTGAGATACTCAGCCTCCGAGATAAACCTCCCGAGGTGCTCGATCATCGCCACAAAATGGCTCATAATCGAGGTTCTTCTTGAACCGTCGAAGAGTCAGGCAAAAACTATTGCAAAAGGTCCTTAACGAGGGAAAAATAAAGCCCACATGAAAGGTCCCTTCGACCCAAGGCGTAAGAGCCATTGTTGCCAGCCCACACAAATCTGAAAACTTGAGGGTCGAATGAGCTCGAATCGCAACCCGATTCGGAGACTGAACCCAAAATAGTTACCTGAAAATGCCCTAGGGCAAAAAGCATTAAGGGCTCAAACGCCAGCTTACACATAAAAGGTCACATCGACCAAAGGCGTAAGAGCCATTGTCGCCAGCCCATGCAAATTTGAAAACTTGAGGGTCGAATGAGCTCGAATCGCAACCCGATTCGGAGACTGAACCCAAAATAGTTACCTAAAAAATGCCCAGGTCAAGAAGCATAAGAGCTCAAACGCTAGCTTACACTGAAAGGTCACTTCGACCCGAGGCATAAGAGCCATTATCGCCAGCCTAATGAGCCCCAGGGCCATATCGCGAATCAAAGAATTCCTACCAAATCAAAGACCAGTTCACTTGGCCAAATTCAAGACAGAAAGAGATACAGAAGAAATAAAGCCGCAAGGGTTTCCTTATACACATATACAAAAAACGCAATCTCCATCTACAAACATGCTTTAAAAATACTACATACAGATGGCAAAAATCCACGCTCCCCCCGGGAGCTACGGCCTGCCGGCCTCATCTTCGCTTTCTCCAACGTCAGATAGAAGTAACCGAGCATCACGCTCGTCTGCCCTCGCCCGCGCTAACTCTTCTGAGAGAACAAATCCCCTAGTACATATCTCCTCGAGAGACTTCCTTCAAGACTTGCAACGAGCATATTCTTTAATCCTCTCTTCACGATCGAGGATCCTTCTCAACTCAGCTTGAGCATCATTAGCATCCTTTAAGTGGATCGCCATCGTCAGCCTTAGTTCGGCTCATTACAGCTTCAGCTCGGGCATCAACGATATCGGCCCTTACCTTCGAAAGCTCGGATTCGAGCTTCATAATCGTGTCCGCTTGAGCCGAAGCATTGTTACAGGCTAAGCGGACTTGGCCTCGAGGTTTGGAACTTTAGCCAGGGCATCCCTCTCCTCTAAAGCCTGAACCTCCGCCAAAGCTCTTAGCTCATCATGTTCACTCTTGGCTCGGCCGACTTTATCCCGAAGACGCTCCAGGGCCTCCGTCCTTTTTTGCAACTGAAATAAACGAAGTATTAGCCTTAGAAGCCAGGAGGCGGGGCGCATACTCACCCGGGGCGGAAAGTTACCTGCTCCTCCAAGAAGCTCTCGTAATTCAAGCTTCGGCTCGCCTCATACCGCAAGTGTTCCAGCTCGGCTTCCTTTTCATCGCAAAGGAGCCTAAGGGATCTCTCCTCATCTTGAGCTTTCCGCAGCCGGGCTTCATGATGAAGCAGCCCGGACTTAATCCCGTCGAAGGCCTGCAAAAGAGAACCCAATAAGAAAGGCAAGGCGCGAAGTTCAAAAGGCCTATGTCGAAACTCACCACAAAGTGATGCCGCTGGGCTTCCTCAAAGGACGAACGTGCATCCGTTAACCTAGCTCCCTCAGCTCTAAAAGAATTGACTCCGGTCGAGACACGGTCGCTCAGAGTAGGCGACCCCGAGTTTCTAGTATCCCCCGAAGCACTATCAACGAAATGAGAAGGTAGTGGCAACGGAGAATCCACCTTTTCAGAACCGGGAACCACGGGCACAGCAGGCTCAGATGATGCTTCCGCTCTAGAACACGGGTCCAGCCTCGCCCTACTTTGAGCGCCATCACCTTGTAAAGACATCTCCCACTTATTGTTGTCGTTCTTTAGCCCGGAGGCTAGCAACCCTTCCCCCTTCTCAAAGGAGCGCGGCCTCGCCTCTGAAGGCTCCCCGATTCCTACAAACAACAAGATTAACACGCAGAAAAGGAAGTTGCCTCTCCAAATGAAGGAAGGGAAAGGAAAAAATAGCACAACACTCACCATGATATTTTTCTTCCCATCTGCCCCGGGACACAGCTCGCCACCAGCGCTCGTCACAAGTCGAGTGGGTCGCCAACTTCCGAACACAATCAGGAAGATCGGGAATGTCACCTGGCGCCCATGCAATCGCTGTAGAAGAATAAAAGATGGCACGGTCACGATATCAGCCTTCAGCACAAGCAAAACTGAGAAGATATGGAATGTGCCACTTACGTGTATAATTCCATTCTTCAGGGAATGGCATAAGTTCCACAAGGATAATGTCAGCCGTTCGAACTCGGACGAATCGACTCATCCACTCTCGATCTCCATCCTCCTCATCATCGATGACGAAGGGCGTGGTCGACCGGCATCGCAAGGTTAACAGGCCCCGATGATGAAAGGAACGGTACATCCTGATGAGATGACTGAGCATGAAGTCAAGCCCCGCTTTCTCCGTGAAAAATCTCATCATCAACACTATCTGCCAAAATGACGGATGGATCTGCGCCAAAGTAACCCGATACTTCAAACAGAAATCTAGCACAACCCTATCAAGGGGGCACAGCGTGAAGGGATACGTGTACACATTCAAGAATCCATCGACACGATCCGTGATGCCCTCATCCAGGGAAAGTATCTGAACAACTGCTTTCTCCCCCCAGCCACAGTCTTTTCTCACTAACCCAAGGTTTTCTTCTCTTATCGAAGAAGCATTCTTCGAGGTACGCTCTTGTTGGTCCTGAATATCGGAGGCAGAATTCTCCCCTTTCTGCCGAATAGACCTCGATGTAGTTGTCATGGAGGTGGCAAAATCGGAGAGCTAGAGCAGAAAATTGTGCAAGTACGTTAGCATTGAAGTAACGAAAGGTTCAACACAGAAAAGGAAAAGTAATCGCTTAAAATAATGGGATCTCCAAAGGGGCTCGAACGACCCTATATATGGGAAAAGCGGCGACGACCCGCCTGCCTAAAAGGCCAACAACGTCATCAATCTCGAGGTCATACCCAACCTCGAGGATCTCCGATAAGAAAGTTAGGCTCTAGGAAGCCAATGACATCTTCGCCAGTCCCAAGGGGGTACCCGACCTCGCAGACCTCCATTAAAGGAAAGTTAGGCTCCAAGAGGCCAACGTAATCATTGCCAATCCCGAGGTGGTACCCTACCTCGAGGACCTCCATCAAAGGGAAGTCAGGCTCCAGGAAGCCAGCAATATCCTCACCAGTCCCGAGGTGGTACCCGACCTCGAGGACCTCCTTCGAAAAGAAGTTAGGCTCTAAGGAGCCAACGGCATCACCGCAAGTCCCGAGGTAGTACCCGACCTCAAGGACCTCCATCAAAAGAAGTTAGGCTCCAGGTAGCAGTGAAACATTATCGCCAATCCTGAGGTGGTACCCGACCTCGAGGATCTTCGTCAAAGAGAAGTTAGGCTCCAGGTAGCTGACAATATTATCGCCAATCCCGAGGTGGTACCCGACCTCGAGGATCTTCGCCAAGAATAAGTTAGGCTCCAATAAATCGACGACATCATTACAAGTCCTGAGGTGGTACCCGACCTCGAGGACCTCCGCTAAAAGGAAGTTAAGCTCCAAAGAAACAAGTATTTGAACTCCACCCATATGGGCTAGATCACGGGATACCATCTAAATTTGGGTAAAAACCTCATTTGTGATCTACCTACAATGCCTTAGGGCTATTTTGCGCTAAGTTCAAAGTAGGTTTCCGGGTGGCTCAGGTTCGAATGAACCTCGTTCGGGGACTGCCCTCGAGAGCTTAAAGGCAAACCCGATTCTAGGGCTCCCGAGCGAATTTCCCTCGAAGAGCATTGCAACGCCTAAAGACTGTTCTTGAAAGTCTGAAGGTTCGAAGTGTTATCCTCATTCAGCCTGAAGTAAATGTTCCGACGATCCGAGTCTATCGGTCCAATCCGGGTTTGGTCCGAGGAAAGGCAAACGGTTCCGCAGGGAGCCGTACTAAACAACTAAAGGTCAGATAAATACACTCCCGCTTGGGCTCGATATCGACAACGACCGCTAGGATCATGCATTCAAGGTTTCCGTAAGCACAAAGAAAAGGAAAAACAGCAAGCACCAAAGACAGAATTGAAGAAACATCTTCGTATTCATGAACATTCGATTACAACAGCCCGCGAGGGGTCCTTACATATGATTACAAAAGCCCACGAGAGGTCCTTACACAGAAACAAAGAAGTGAAAAGGTGTACATACAGTAAAAGCCTAGAACCTAGCCTACTCTCAAGGGTGCTTCCTCGGCAGCGGCATCTTCGAGTGACATCTCCTCGGGCATGCACCCTCGGCGGCAGTGTCTTCGACTGCCACCTCCTCTGGGACCTCATCCCGGCCCTCCAGAATAATATCTCCGAGGACCAAGATGAAAAAGAGGAAAATAAGGAGAGGAAGAAGATGAAGGTGAGGCGGAAGAAGCAGAGAAAAGAGACATAGCCCGCCAAAGCCAAAGGTTGAAGATACGGCGGGCACCTACCCTACATGCACGGCCGCTCCAAGTCCCCCTTCTGGGACATAGTGCCGTGCAAGTTTATCGGCCGGTCGTGCCATTTTATCTCTTGGGAAACCCGGGGGATGAAGTACCACACCAGGCCAGGGTAGGAGAGTGGGCAGCGGTGTATAGTCCGAACGCTCTCCCGAGCAGTGGTGTAAGGGTCCGAACGTCCCCCTGAATCGGAAGAAGTCAGCTCCCCTACTTCATCGTCCCGAGCTAACAACAACAATAACAACGAAACGGTGTGATCTCGCTCGGCGAAAGAAAATCCAGGAGATAGGCCGTGGCATGACAGATAGAAATGCCGCCATATAATCATGAGGCCAAGAGCCTCAAACATGATGAACGATAATGGGTAAGGATGGAAAGATGTCGGAAGGCACTTGGATAAAAAGATGGTACCGGAAGGCCCCCATTTATAGGGGGTGATAGTATGGTCAACAACGCCATCAATGCCACTGAAAGACGGATCGACAGGCGCAATCAATGCGTTATTGGAAACTGGATCGACGGTGATACTATCGCTTTGAAGAATGGGAATCGGCTGCGCATTGAATGACGCTGAAAAGACAAGTCTATGGGATGTCCCTGTTATCGAGAAGGCTTACGTCACAAGTATGATATCACCAACGTGACGTCATCACAGGGAGTCCAAAGAATGGGATGTCAAAATCGTTTCTTATCACTCCTCTCTAAGAAACGCGGGGACTATCTGTATACGGTGAAATCAGAGAGTCCAATTTCTCGTCACTAAGGCATTCGTAAGATCACCTCGAAGGCTCGAGGCCGCAGCCGAGCATCTCTCCTCGAGGGTTAACAACGCTCGACCCCAGGGCAGTAATGATCACGGTAATGGGGAATACGGGGAGTTCCCAAGACATGCAGCTAGGACTGACACAGCCTAGCGGGATACTCTGAACCCAAATCAGGGCGTCAGTCAATCGTCCCATCCCCATATCTATGTAATTAATGTATTTTGTACTATGCGGAGATTTCCCTGCTATATAAAGGGAGTCCTTATAATTTTGTAAGGTCTGTTGCTTCAGTTGCTCCATTCGAATATACAAAGAACATTCTCTCTGCTTTCTAACATACTTTATTGTTATTATTGCTTTCATTATTATCTTCATACTTGTTCGTCATTTATTGCTTATCATTGGCCATAAAGAGCCTTCATTAATTTTGTTATAACTGTTAGTCACGCCCCGATCGCCCCCCATAGCTCACTATCGGGCCATGGAACCAACCTCAAGGTCTCCGTATCGACAGGCTCAAGGCCCCGATTGTTAAACTCTCGGTTTGATTATCGCCTTACCTTTAGCTCTCGTTTCGTCTCTAAACTTCATACATATAACATCATCTGCTTAACAACTAGCATAAAAATAGATCACGTATTTTTAGAGTCCCATCAACAAATTTAATTGTTATTACCATTTTCACGGTAAACAGATATGGTGTTTAGTTATACATACTAGTACTATTCCACGGTACTAACGTCCCTTTTGCCGGGGACGCTACATCTTTGAATGGATATAGGTGGTTTCATAGCAGACAGTGTCGATCGTAGATAGAGGTGCATCCTCCTTTCAGCAGTCTTGGTGAGCGCTTTTCTTCAATGGGTTATGCAGCATATCTTTTGTTATAAATTACAACATTTTGAGGTATAGCCGGGGCCTTGTTGCCGGCATCATCATAACTGCCTTTTGTATCTTTAGAGGCTCCGTAGATGTTTGTGTGGGTTATGTACAGACGATGGATGGGTCACTGGACTATGTTGTAATTCTAAACTCTTGTTCTTCTAAACTGTAACTGTATGAAGTTTAGGAAACCTAACTATGGTTTAAGGTTTGTAATATAAAATGAGCTAGCAATGTTATATGTACGATCTTTCCTACTATCTAATTAAATGAAGCATGGTTTTATGATCATAGTAAGTTGGGTAGAGAGTGTCCAAGAAGGCTTGCTCAGTCGGGTTCACTAGATTGAGCGCTGGTCGCGCCTCCCCAGGTTGGGGCGTGACAAACTTGGTTTCAGAGCCTAAGGTTTTAAAGTGTCCTAGGATGTCTCGAAGCCGTGTCTAGTAGAGTCCTTATGGGTGTGTATTCGACCACATCTATAAGTTGGAGGCTACTTGGGCATTTAGGAATAACACCCTTCTTTGATATTCTGGATTGTGCGGCAAAACTTGTTATGAAACTATTCCTCCTCTAACTAGTGCATTCCTTCAACTTTCAGTACATGGAACCTAAGAAGAAAGCAAGAACTGGCCAAGGAGCCAATGCTGCCCCAGGAGCGGTAGTCGATTCCGTAATTGATGATGCGGGTGAGGACCCGAGGGGTGAGGACATTCCCCCAACTACTACACTGCCCGGTTCCACTACACCAGTTCCTACATCTGCTGAGGGTGCTACTGTCCCTCCCACTGATATTCCTGTTCCACCTCCTGCCCCAGCTTCCAATTCCGGTATTTTTGATGGGGATATCAGGGGAGCTATCCAGATGCTGACTCAGCTACTGGCCTTTCAGGCCCAGAGGTCAAATGTTGCACCCAATTCATCTAGCCAGCAAGGGGATTCCACCAGCTCTAGGGTGAACAGATTTCTTCAGCTAGACCCTCCAGTGTTCACGGGTGCAAATCCCGAGGAGGACCCCCAAGATTTTATTGATGAGATGCACAAGAACCTCAGGGTTATGCGTGAAACTGAGACATAGGGAGTAGAGTTGGCTGCCTATCGCCTGAAAGGGGTGGCCTATTCGTGGTTTGAGTTGTGGGAAGATTCCCGGAGGGGAGCCCTCCGGCGAGGTGGAGTGAATTTGCGACGTCTTTGTAGATTATTTCCTGCCCGCTGAGACAAGGGCAACCTGTATAGCAGAGTTTGAGAGTCTAAAGCAAAGTAGCAGGAGTGTGTGGGAGTACCACATGGAGTTTGCATGCCTGTCAAAGTATGCTATTCACATGTTGCCCACAATGGAGGCCAGAGTGCACCGGTTCGTTCAGGGCCTTAATCCTTTGACTATTAATGAGGCTTCTACAGCTGCCTTGATTTCTGACATGAATTATGGGAAGATGTGGCATTTTCTCAGGCCATGGAGAACCGTAAACTGAAGAACTGGATGGAGAGAGAGGGTAACAACAAGGCCCGGTCTGCGGGCAACTTCGGAGAGTCACTTGGTGGGGGAAGATCAGCTTTCAGGGGATGATCATCAGGGTCGTCCCAGTCTGTTGCACAGTCTTCAGCCAGTGCACCGCCATCAGGGCCCAGCCAGCAGCAACAATGGAGTCGGTCAGGCCCAGTCAAGGTAGCAGGGGGCCCCACCAGCAGGGTCGGTCAGGAGGGAGATCTCAATAGCAGCAGAGGCCCCCATGCCTAGGTGTGGGAAGGTACACTCAGGGTATCTGCTACATGGAGTTACCCATATGCTACAGGTGTAGGATGAGGGGCCATATTCAGAGGCATTATCGTGTATCTCGCCAGGGTGCGGCTAAGGGCACAACACAGCCAGCCAGCCCAGCAGTTGCTACATCTTCAGCACCCTCTCCAGCTCGAGGTATTCCAGCACCTGCAAGGCGTGGTGCAGCTAAGAGTAGTGCGCAGAGTTCGGGAGGACCCAGCCGGTTCTATGCTATGAGTGGTCGCCAGACTACAGAGGCTTCTCCAGATGTTGTTACAGGTATTCTGACTGTCCAATCTCATGATGTGTATGCACTTATCGACCCCGGTTCCACCTTGTCTTATGTTACCCCTTATGTTGCTATGGAATTTGGGATAGAACCGGAACAACTTCATGAGCCATTCTCGGTGTCTAGTCTGGTTGGTGAGTCTATTATGGTTGCTCGAGTTTATAGAGGTTGTGTTGTTACGGTTCGTGGTAGGGATACCATGGCCGATCTTATTGAGTTGGGGATGGTTGATTTTGATCTAATAATAGGAATGGATTGGCTTTATTCATGTTTTGCCAAACTTGATTGTCGGACTACAACTATGAGGCTTGAATTTCCTAATGAGCCCGCTGTTGAATGGAAGGGAGATAATGTAGTGCCAAAAGGTCGGTTTATTTCTTACCTTAAGGCCACAAAGATGATCAAGAAGGGGTGTATCTATCATTTAGTTCGAGTTACAGACACTGATTCCGAGGCACCTAGCCTTGAGTCCGTGCCAGTTGTGAATGAATTTCTGGATGTCTTTCCAGATGAGCTCCCTGGGATCTCACCAGACAGGGAGATTGATTTTGGGATCTATGTGATGCCATGCACGCATCCTATATTAATTCCACCTTACAGAATGGCACCGGCAGAATTGAAAGAGCTAAAAGAACAATTAAAGGATCTGTTAGAAAAGGGTTTCATCCGGCCGAGTGTGTCACCATGGAGCGTACCGGTGTTTTTGTAAGGAAGAAAGATGGGTTGGGTCCCTACGGATGTGTATTGACTACCGACAACTCAACAAAGTTACAATAAAAAACAAATACCCTCTACCAAGGATAGATGATTTATTTGATCAATTGCAAGGTGCCAAGTCTTTCTCAAAAATTGACTTACGGTCCGGGTATCATCAATTGAAGATAAGGGAGCAGGATATTCCAAAAGCAGCTTTCAGGACACGGTATGGGCACTTTGAATTTCTGATGATGTCTTTTGGGCTAACAAATGCCCCGACAGCTTTCATGGATCTTATGAATCGAATCGTCAAACCTTTTCTAGACTCCTTTGTGATAGTGTTCACTGACAATATTCTTGTGTATTCCCGAAGTCGGGAGGACCATGCCGACCATCTCATGGCAGTTCTGCAGACTCTTCAACGACGCCAATTGTATGCAAAATTTTCGAAATGTGAATTTTGGCTTGAATCTGTCACGTTCTTGGGTCATGTCGTCTCCAGGGAAGGAATTATGGTTGATCCTCAAAAGATTCTAGCAGTAAAGAATTGGCCTAGACCTACCACTCTAACAGAGATTCGTAGTTTCGTAGGTTTGGCCGGGTACTACAGAAGATTTGTGGAGGGATTTTCTACTCTTGCCTCTCCATTGACTAAATTGACGTAGAAAGCAGTTAAGTTCCAGTGGTCCGATGCTTGTGAAAGGAGCTTCTAGGAATTGAAATCAAGATTGACTATAACACCGGTATTAACCCTGCCAAAGGGTATAGAGGGATTCGTGGTGTATTGCGATGCTTCAAGGATCAGGCTTGGGTGTATGTTAATGCAACACGCCAAGGTTATAGCTTACGCTTCTAGGCAACTCAAGAATCATGAAAAGAACTATCCAACCCACGACTTAGAGCTTGCGGCAGTGGTGTTTGCACTAAAGATTTGGCGACATTATTTGTATGGGGTCCATGTGGATGTATTTACGGACCACAAGATCCTTCAATATATTTTCAAACAAAAGGAGTTGAATCTGAGATAGAGAAGATGGCTCGAGTTACTCAAGGACTATGACATCGATATTCTCTATCACCCGGGGAAGGCCAATGTTGTGGCGGATGCTCTTAGTCGGAAATCTATGGGAAGTTTGGCTCATTTGAAGGCGTATCAGAGGCCGTT
>NW_017670601.1:396656-405598 GCF_001879085.1 Nicotiana attenuata
CACGAAGAGAGATTTAAAGAAAGGACCGAATTCAGGAACCGGGATGGGGTTAGTGTAACCAAAATGATGGTTGTATTGCTTGCGTCAATTGACATTTCGAAGGATATTGTAAATGTGCTAACAAGAATCTCCTTGTGAGACACACCAGATGGTACACTCTAAAATAGTACAGCTAGATATGAGTACTATAAAGATAGGCACTGGAAGCCTGAAAGGATAATGTTACCTTAGTATGGCTCCCGTCCCTAGTAAAGAAAGAATGTTAGGCAACCCGAAGAGCCAGTAGATGGATCAAGGGGGCTAAAGAAAAAGAATGTCCTATTTGAAATTTTCAAAATAAAGTGTTAGACAAAAATGTTGCACAGCAAATGACAAGAGAGTTAATGAAGCGTTATGAGTAAGATGTGATGCCATGAATGACAAAGGTAGAAAAAAAAATAAACGGTATTATAGGATATATAGTCAATTTAAGGAAAAGACGAGAGGAGCCAGGCCTTGAGGCAACAAAAGAGTATAGCCATAAAGTCATATCCTGCATTTCGAGAAATAAGTTCGTGACTCCAACGCGACTGCCAGAAGGGAGGGTTAATCCTAGAATAATAGAAATCAGTATGGGTTGGTGAACAAGATAAACTAAACATAAATTAGGGGCTAAGTGATTTGATAATAGTCAGCATCATAAAATTTCAGATTGCGTTCGCGGCGATAATAGAATGGGCCACAGAAGAAGATTCATGAGGAATTCAGAAATGATCATTCAAGAAGACGCTTCCCTAAAAGTAAGCACTGTGAGCAAATTTAAGCTTAAGAGACTGTAGGTGCCAGTTACATTAGGTGTTTCCCTCGTGAGTAAGGAAATTTGTTTCCTTGGTACAAGAGGATTATCGTAAGGCGAGTGAGGGTTATCGATGATGTGAAAAGAAGCCAAAGATGAAGACGGAAAACATCTATAGGCAGGTCGTCATAGCTCATAGTACTCCTTTAAGGGGGGGAATATGGAATGGTGTGGCATTAAGTCAGAATTCAAGGGGTTCTAGTAATTATGGAATGGTAAAGGTAGAAATGCGGTAAAAAAAAAGGGACGAGACTGCACTTATTCAAAGCCTACAGATATGCTATGATTCCAGAACATTATGCAAACACGACGTCAAGGAAAGGAAGTAAGGGTCCCTACCCAAGATGTTATTGATAGATAAGGAGTCAGTGCGAGACGTAGGTTAAGACAAAGGAAATAACCCAAGAAAGATTACGTGAATATTGATATGAAAATGGGCAATGAGTAGTCAGTAATTGATTCAGGAAAAGCCTAATTATGGCTAAACCAGAGGTTACAGAACGAGTTAGCAAATCGTGCAAGATAAACATAGTAAAACCCAAATGGTGAATTCAGTCTCGCAGATATGACATCGTGATCCTTGAGAAATATTCAGATAGGACTTGGGGTAGTTAAAGGTACAATGTTGAGTGTTACTGAAATAAAAGAGAAAGCCACTGGAAGACAGTTACAATATCAGTTCAGAAGCATCCCTACAAGCACAGGGGCATGGAGGTAAGCAACTATGGATATTATAGGCAAGGAAGGATATCAAAAGGTCGTAATAAGCTCATAGCTTTACAAGATTCAAGGGTTCTCTCCCTAAGTACTACAATTAAAGACTAGCTGAGGAAATAAGGAAGAAGGCTTCAACCTAAGCTGGGACCAAAGGAGGAAAATGGTCTTTATAACAACAGTCTCACAACAACATTGTATGCACTCCATAAGAAAATGGCACCTACTGTGGCTAATGAGTGGGGAGTAAAACAAAAAGTAATATTCGAGACCATATGAGTTGCACAATAATTTTGGCATACGTAAGAATCAGATAAGGCTAAGTAGGCACGCAACCAAGGGCAAAAAGACCAGGAAAAAGCAATTGCTTACATTTGAAGAAAGCTAAAATGGAACGAAAGGAATTATTCGATTAATAATCAGCCGAGAAGTCTCCGATATAAGTTAAAAGAAAAGAATTGGGTTCCAGGTCATAGACAAAGGATTGAATCATTAGAAGATTGTATCATGAATAATCCATTGCATCCATGAAGGGCTAAAGTAATAACTAATACCATGAGCCGCAGATCGGAAGATATCTTAAGCCTACATAAAGGCTGATCAGAAGGAAGAGGAAACTAAAGAGTTACATCAACCAAGTAAATCAAGAGTTTGATTATTGGACCCAGAAAATTATGGACATCGTGATTGAAAACATTGCAGAATCACTTTAATATCAGAGGTACAAGAAAGAACAATACAACAACCATATTCTATACGGCTCTACGATAAAGCCAGTTAGAAAAAAAAATACTAGTTCATTAAGAATTCAGTATGGAGCTCCCACCGGATTGTACAGGCACCAGAGGTGCAAGTATTTAATAGATCTTCAAGTTATGGACGTGAATTATACCTATGTGGAAGGGAGGTCATGAAAAAGATAAAAGATATTGATGCCGAGATTTTAAGGTAAGTAAGGTAAAGGTGAACAACGTACAAGATACTCAAGGGCAGAAGATTCGTGAATGGTCCATGCTTCGGAAAGAAGGCTAGAGGCACTAGGATTTAATATCCAAGAATGATAGCAGCGTCGTCAGTGGCGTACCTTCCAGCCTATGGTTTCTAAGTACCGAGAAGATTTTAGTCAAGAGAGTAAAGAACAGTTAGAGACGATGTGATTCTCCCTTGATGTTCCAGAATAACACAGAAATCTATGGTGCAAGCAAGTTGAAGGAAAGGCCGCGAATAGTATAAATAGATATGTATAGGTCCCAAGCTAAAGTATAGTAAAACGACAAAGTTTTATGACAAGAGTAAGAACGAGAAGGGCGAGCGAGAAGTAACGAGAATGGATAAGTCCTCGAGATTAAGCTATGAAACGAGAGAGCTAATGGTTTCTCTAAGTTATAGAAAGTTTCAGTATAGCTTGAATGAACTCAAAGGAGTCTAGGACTAATAATATCTAGAAAAAAATGGAATGCTACCCTGGTAGTGGAATGAGGGTGTAATTGTGATAGATAAAGATGACATTTGGGCCATGATTGAGTAATGATTTAAAAAGGGGATTTCATTAATTATACGGAATTAAAATACCCAAGTAAGGTGAATCAAATTGGGATGCTATGAAATACGGTTATGGAAATATAGTATCACCCCAGGTGGATCAGTCTAATCATTCCAGATGTTCCCCTATGAGACGTGAGCCCTAGCGCAGTGTTTAAAGAGGTCAAGTTATCAGTGGTAGATTATAGATAAATATTAAGGTGAGATTAGGCCGTCATTCCATAAGATGAACTAGTAATGAGGAAGCATTAAAGGACTTAGATTTATACATATGGGTTAAAGTAACGAAAGTAAACTGGAGTTTGGTAGCAGACCTCAGTAACGATAAATCAAAGTAAGAGTTATGGCATAGTATGACCTATCTTAGATGTAGTAAAATACGCCCAAGGGGCATCTTGACATAATCTTGTATATTCTCACAAAGTGAGGCCTAGAGGTTGGCTAAAAGCTGGAGGAAAAGAGGAGAGAAGAGTCGCATATAGCGACATACAAAGTTAGAGTCATACATGCTGCATGATAGAAGGTAGCAACAGTTATGAGATTGGAAGGATTCCGACCACAATCATGGTGTGAGAAAGAGGCTTAAAGGGGGGAATGCCTGGCCTTATGGATTTATTCACAAAACAGTTGCCTATATGGCAAGGAGAGTAATAAAGTATTCGGAAGACATAGCTATGAAAATGATAATGCACCAGTCAACATTCGAGGACGAATGTTCCAAAGGGGGTAATGATGTTACTCACCCCATGTTTTCGTCATTGAAAGTACGCCATGAGTAAATTGATAATAAGCTTGGGAATGAGATTATTTTTAAGTTTATAGTATTATGTTTATGTCATGCCCAACCTCGGGAGGCGCGACCGCGCTCAATCGAGTGAACCCGACTGAGCAAGCCTTCTGGACACTCTCTACCCAACTTACTATGATCAAGAAACCATGCTTTCATTTAATTAGATAGTAGAAAATATCGTACATATTAAAATTGCTAGCTCATTTTTTATTAAACCTTAAACCATAGTTAGGTTTCCTAAACTTCATACAGTTACAGTTTAGAAGACAAGAGTTTTAGAACTACACAATAATCCAGTGACCCATCCATTGCCCGTACATAACCCACACAAACGTCTACGGAGCCTCTAAAGATACAAAAAAGTTATGATAATGCCGGCAACAAGGCGGCCTATACCTCAAAATGTGGTAATTTATAACAAAAGATATGCTGCATAACCCCTGGAATAAAAGGGCTCACCAATACTGCTGAGAGGAGGATGCAACCCTATCTACGATCGGCAACTGTTCTGCTATGGAACACCTACATCCATTCAAAGATGTAGCGCCCCGGCATAAAGGGATGTTTGTACCGTGGAATAGTACTAGTATGTATAACTAAACACCATTCATTGGAAAGAAACTATCATACAAGAATAAAGAAATCATAAAGGATCAACAAAAGCTTTAAACAATCACCACATCATCAAATAAAAGGGATCCATAGCTTTCACATAATTTTCATAGCTTTAGGTTGGGACATTTAATACTGTTTCATCATCATTCACAATACCACCGCTTTCTTGCGTGGAGTCCGATCAGACCGGATCGGCTAGGTTGCCTTATTTTGAGACATGTACCTCAGTCCAAAATTTCATTCCCGTTTTTCTCGGTTTCAATATCAGCACAATACCACTATGTGGTGCGGGCATGGCGTCCGATCACGGCCCGATCGGCTAGGCCGTCTTACAAAAGTTTTTTTTTTCCTTTTTCATCAAATCATCTCATTTCAATCTTTATTTCACATATATCAAGTCATCGACACTTGGGCCATAATTATCACATCATACTTGGCACTAGGCCACATTTCACATCAATTCCACTTTCAACATTACCCTTGCGGTTTAAGATTAATAGGCACATACAAGAGCAATTCAAGTTGTAAGCATAGAGGAATTTCACATAGTTTGGCATAACAATCTCAATTTAAATTTGACTTGAATCTAGGCATTTTTAGCAATGGTTCACATTCTTCAACATCCTTAATTACCAAGAATAGCATGTTGAACACATTGGACACACCTTTCACATATATTTTTGCAACACCAATTCATTTGAAATAGCAAGCAATACATCAATCAATTTCGTACTTACAACATTTGCATGGACGCAAAGGAGCTCAATTTCAAGAAGAGGAGTTTTAGCCATACATACCTCAATAGAGCTTTCCTTAAATTCTTACAATAATTCCGGATCTCCTAGCAACTTCGATCTATTTTATGAGAATTACAAGTTGAACCAAACATTAGAGGGATAATCAAGATTCTAGCTCATTTGGGAACATTATCAAGCACTAAATGTGCATTGTGATTTTAGGACCTTTTTGTGAGAGATTCTATCATCCTACACCCCATTTGTTACATTTTTTAGCTCACAATTCCCCATACCTTTTATCATACATGCATGCAAGATAGTCAATCTCTTAATACCCATGAACCCACTTGTTTAATTACTCATTTTAGTAGGAATTTCGAAATCAAAGGTTAGGGCACAAGTTCTTACCTCTTAGGATGAAGGCTTAATAGCTTTACTTGATAATCTTCAAAGATTGGGCAAGGATTGAATAGTGACTTGGTGAGGATCACTTTCTCCCTCTAGAACTCTTCTTCTAACTCTAAATATAGCAAAAAATGGCACAATATGGTCTAACGGGGTGTTCTTAATGAGATGGGGTCGGGTTTTAAAAGTTAGAAAATAGGATCCCCGACTCAATATGCGACCTCATAACTGATACGGGCCGCGAAAGGGACGCAAAGTAGCCCTCAAGACTTGAACAGTCTGCCCTGTATGCAACCAATATGCGGTCCGATACCTGTTCTGCGTGGCATAATGCATCCCAGAACTGCCCTTCGCAAAAATCCCAAGAGGTTATGCGACGACTATGCGGCCCGTATATCGATTTGCGATTGCATAATTGGCCGCATAGTTGTCCTCAAATTAGCCAACATTCTGCCTCACTCTGCGGCAATTATGCAGCCCGCATTGCTTATTATGCGGTCGCATAATGGGCCGCAGAAACGCGCTCTTCTGAAAAATATTTTTCCTTAACTTTTTAATGCACTACGAGATTTCGGTTTTTGAGTAAAATTTCACGGGGCTTACATCTTCCCCCTTAAGATCATTCGTCCTCGAATGAGGAACAAGGTTCACTTATCAGCACCTTATGCAACTTCAGTTTCACACCACGTGCCAACAGCCTCCAAATTTGTCTAACTCTCTAAGTTTCCAAGAATTTTGCCAGAGTTTCCTTTGTATCTAGGCTATCCACCTGCCAGAAAGCCCAGAAACATAACCGAATAGCATATACACAATCTATTGATATGACATAACTCATAACCACACCAACCACGGCTTCATAGGTAATATATAATCAAAACGGAACAGTTTTACATAGACTAATCAAGTGTTACAAAGTTCATAGGAACCAAATTCATAAAAGCTATTATATGGCTTATACAAACAATGTGGGTACTTCTTTTTTCATTTCCTCCTTGGCTTCCCAAGTGGCTTCTTCGACCTAAGTGGTTTTTGCATAACACTTCACGGAGGCAATTTTTTATTTCTCAACTTTCGGACTTGCTGTCGAGAATGGAACTGGAATTTCTTCATATGACAGTTCTTCATTAACCTCAATAGTTCCAACCGGCACAAATAGTGGACGGATCTCCCACTACCTTCTTCAACATAGACACATGAAAACTGGGTGTACCAATGACATCTCGGGTGTAGCTCAAGCTTGTATGCCACCTGACCGATCCTCTGAATGATTATGTACAGTCCGACATACCTCGGACTCAATTTTCCTTTCTTTCCAAACCGCATGATACCCTTTATGAGGGAAACCTTCAAAAATACCCAATCATCTTCTTTGAACTCTAAATCTCTACGACGAATGTCCGAATAAGACTTTTGGCGACTCTGAGCAGTTTTCAACCTCTCCTTAATAATCTTGACTTTCTGCATGGCCTGATGTACAAGGTCCAGCCCTATCAATTCAGTTTCTCCAATCTCGAACCATCCAATGGGAGACCTACATCTTCTACCATACAACGCCTCAAATGGTGCTATCTAGATACTAGCATGGAAGCTGTTGATATAAGCAAACTCTATGAGTGGCAAATGATCATCCCAGCTACCTTTGAAATAAAGAACACAAGCACGCAGCATGTTCTCAAGCGTCTGAATAGTCCATTCTGCTTGCCCGTCTGTCTAAGGATGAAAAGTTGTACTATTTACCTGCGTACCCAAGCCTTGCTGAAATTTCTTCTAAAAGTTGGCCGTGAACTGATCCACTCGATCTGAAATGATTGAGACTGGAGTGCCATGCAACCTGACTATTTCTTTGATATACAACTGAGCATACTGTTCCACTGTGTTGGTAGATTTGACTGGCAAGAAGTGTGCTGATTTCGTGAGTCGATCCACGATTACCCAAATTGAGTCGAACTTGCGCGTAGTGTGTGGTAACCCTACCACAAAATCCATGTTGATCATTTCCCATTTCTACATTGGAATTTCTATGTTTTGAACCAATCTACCGGGCCTTTGATGTTCGGCTTTCACTTGCTGACAGTTTGAACTTTTTGCTACAAAGTCCGCAACATCCCTTTTCATGTTGTTCCACCAATAAACTTCCTTGAGATCATGATACATTTTTTGTAGAACCTGGGTGTACGGAATACCTGGAAGTGTGAGCTTCTGCCATGATCCTTTCCCGAAGACCGTCAATATCTGGAACACATAGGCGGCCTTGGTACCGTAGGGTACCATCATCCATGCCCAAGGAAAGAGCTGTAGTCTTGTGTTTATGAATCCCCTCCTTCAGTTGTGCTAACAATGGATCGCTGAATTGTTTCTCTTTCACTTCCGCCACAAGCGATGATTCAACCCTATTCTGCACGATTATTCCTCCTTCGCTAGAGTCCGCAAGACGAACTCCCAAACTAGCCAACTGGTGAACCTCCCTGGCTTTTTATTCTAGTTCAATTGTAGTAGGTGTTTTAATATTGTACCTTTCAGCTTTCATAGAAGCAATTGTATTTGGTACTTTGAGTATTCAAGTTAGAGGTAACTTGAAGTTGTCGCAGCAGTTAGAGGTTGGTTGACTACAACGTGATTAGAGTTAATCCTTAGGTTTACAAAGAGTTTTTGTAAATGCTGTTTTGGCTCAGTGATTTTAGTGGAAGTTTGGGAAAATCCTACTGAGTAGTAGGTCGTGGTTTTTTCACCTTTTGAGCCAGGTGTTTTCCACGTAAAAATCTCTGTGTTCTTTATTTTCTGTATTTATTATTCCGCAAACAGCAGTGGTTAGTATATCTAGAAGAACCAGGTTCTTCTAGAGCGAAAATTGGGTACCACACAAATCACCCCCCCCCCTCTTGTGTGGTATTGACGTTTAGAACATCAATTGGTATCAGAGCAGGTTATCCTTGAAGAGGCTAACACCTTAGGAAAAGATCAACATGAGTGCACCACCTGGGAACTGGGAAGGGCAATCCACTATTAGGCCTCCACTTTTCAATGGTCAGTACTATTCTTGGTGGAAGAACAGGATGAGGGATCACATCATAGGAGAAGACTATGAACTCTGAGACATAGTCACTGATGGTCCTCTAGCAACTACAAAGAAGAATGTTGAAGGAGTGGATGTGCCAAAAACTAGAGCTGACTGCACTACTGAGGATTTAAGAAAATGGGAGAAAAATGCTAAGGCCAAGAAATGGCTTGTGTGTGGACTTGGTCCAGATGAGTACAGTAGAATTCAAAGTTGTACCACTGCTAAGGAAATCTGGGATACTTTGCA